>NW_027249257.1:70000-340745 GCF_030848795.1 Temnothorax nylanderi
ATGTATGGATTTCAGTGGAAATTAGGTTTACAAAGTTCGAGGTTCACAATTTTTTACTCACCTTTTAAATAACCTATTGCGGTGCTCCGACCAGACAGAACGATTCTGACAGTGACTCGAGCCGGTCGACTATTACTCCGCGTTGCCAAACCGGAGTCACTATCGTCCGACCGCGAAAGCACGGTCGTCGCGTTCGAGCGTCTACCACGCAAGCTTCGCGTACGAACAGCGAAATAAAGAAATAAAGACGAGTTCTTGTGACGGCGATACCTGTGTCGTGTTAATAAACGTCCGATTAAACATTTTGGTCCTTCGAGCCGGATCGGAGCGTGTACGAGACAAGCGGCACAAGAAATTTGCCTGGCAAGAACGTGCAACCGGCGTCGTCCGACCATTACACCAAAACCAAAGGGCGTGGACGACGTTCAAATCATGGACGAACTAATGGCGCAGCACACTAAGTGTCCCCTGTGTCAAAAGACGCACTTTTTGTACGCGTGCCCGGACTTTCGGCAAAAGGCCTGCTCTCAGCGGCGAGAGCTAGTTAAGAGATTCAATTGCTGCTTCAACTGTCTGAGTACCAAACACGCTCGGAATGCGTGCCCAAGTAAACATACCTGTCGACAGTGTCAACAGAAGCATCATACGCTGCTTCACGATGTTCCGAATAAAGACACGACCGTCGAAGATTCGCCTGAGTCTAACGAGTCGAAGGTTGACGAATCCACAACAATCAACTCTCACTTGCTCTCCAAAATAAGTTTTTTGAAAACGAACATATTGTTAGCTACTGCGTGGATCCGGGTGAATGGCTCGAACGGTCGAACCGATGTCGTTCGCGCGTTGTTGGACCAAGGGTCGGTAACAACTGTCATAACCGAGAGATTAGCGCAGCGGTTGCGATTGTCGCGCGAGCGCGTATCCGTTTTAATAACGGGAATCGGGAACGCCGCCGTCTCGGCAAAATATATTGCTCAAATCGAAGTATCCCCTCGCGACGGGGCGGAACCGTCATTGCCCGTTACGGCACTGGTCTTAAAATCGCTCACCAATTACATACCACAACGAGCTGAAACAGTGACTCACTTGTCGTATATCCGTTATCTTGAACTAGCCGACGGAGATCCGACCAGCCCGGATCAAATTAATGTCATTATAGGCGCGGATTTGTACGGCGCGATCTTGTTGCCGGGCGTGTGCGCTCGCGGTTTCAATGAGCCCGTCGCTCAGAACTCCATCTTCGGGTGGATTCTCTCGGGTCCCATGCCGCGGCCGTCGCGATCACGGTCGGACAGAGCGTCGATATAAATTCACCACTGTACAGTGCTCACGGAACTCAATAATCAGGTGAAACGTTTCTGGGAAATAGAGGAGCTTCCGCGACAAACATTCCTCTCCCCGGAAGAACACCGGTGTGAAGAACACTTCACATATAGGTAAAATACCACCTGAAACGAGTCATCGGTGCTCATACTCTCACGTTTGAAGAGATGAGTACATTATTGTGCAAAGTCGAAGCTTGTCTAAATTCCCGCCCAATCTCGCCGATGTCCGACAACTACGACGACTGTTCCGCATTGACTCCCGGGCACTGGTTGATCGGGTCCACGCTCACTAGTTTTCCTGAGCCGTCATTGCTCAATGAGAAGGAAACGCGTCTCACCCGATGGCAACTCCTGAGTCAAATGCGTGACAGTTTTTGGAAAACATGGTCACACGATTATCTGCACACGTTGCAACAACGTCCGAAATGGCGCGACACTCAGGATTTGGCTGATTTTTTTGGAGGTAACTAATTTAATTGTAGGTATTCGAATTAAATTAAATTTAAATCTATTTTACTTATTTATATGAGCTATTATTTTACAATGAATATATTTGTAAAAATAACTTGTAAAATTTTTGCACGTTTAACATTAGCATTGTATAGTTAACCGTTGCAAGCAAGTGTTTGCAGTACATGTAGATATCGAAGGTTATGGTTCTTTGTTATTTTCATGTGAAATTAATCTTAAACGTCATAAATGTTATATTTCATGCGGTTTCATAAACGCACATTAATGTACAATTAGATTCAAGGGAAGTTCTGAGTGAGTAGTAACTGCAAAACGCGTAACCGTTGGCGTATGTCGTGAAAGTTAGGAGAATTTAATTAGTACAGCAATCAAAATCCAATAGACGTTATTGTAATAATGATTACAACGGAATAGTAAAACGAGAGATATTCCTGCGTAATAGAAATACCGTTTGTAATTAATAATGATAAGTTTCGTGTGTCACGCTGTTTTCTTAAAAAATATTACACTTTAATAATTTTCATCTTGATAGTCACACCATAGCTTGACAATATGAATTAATACTATGCTTTTATTATATTAATATTTATACATATTTATTTAGATTATTTGCATTATTAATAATTTTAAAAGATATAGAGACATGTAAGGAGAAATATATAAAGGAATTTTTTGTTTTTCTCAGTGACAGTAAATTAGCTTTTAATACATTTTATTATATATTTTGATGAGATTTTTATCGTAGTTACTATAATTGTACGCGATTGTTGTGAAACTATAGTACGGTCATTATTCTCAAACTCCCTTGCTGGACTCCAGCATGTTTACATTGCTTCATGGTATCCGTTCGGATCAACGATACTTTAATCCTCTGGTAAGCTTCATTTCGAGGAACCTTAAACCTTGGATTAGCCGGACGAATTAAGTCGAAATATCTCTACGCCAGCGTTCGATTTGGGTTAATCTTTCATCGAGAAATATTGTGTTATTTTCTACACAGTTGCAGTTAAAATTACAACTTATCGGGAATCAAGGCTTTTCTATTTACAATGAGAGATACGACACTGAACCCGTTTTCGGGTGCATCGAGTGAAATAGAATATATAGGTTCGTTATCTATATTACGTTTAAATTCAATGCGAAGTTGTTTAGACAATATATTGCAATTATACGTTGTAGTTTGTAATATAACTGTATTGATTATCTTTAAACGAGGTACATTGTGTAGTAGTAATACTTGATTTCGAAAGGGAATGAGAATTATATGGTAAAACGACGCGCCAAAAGTGAGGACGGACGTGCCATTCACGTCAAGCTGCGAATTTACAAGCTGTTTTCCAGCTTTTGTCCTCTCGCCTTTTCGATTCGATACAGGATATACGATCTGCCCGATAAATGGTCCTTTTAAATAATGTGTTCCCCGCGGAAGTCGCGCTCGTAAGGTTGCAACTGAATAAACATTCGAATTCACAGTCCTACTTCCGCTTCCATGTTCATCCGTTACCAGAACAACAATTTACTTCCGTAGCCGTTATTTTACAGAGTGATTTTACAGCTTGTCGCCATAAAAGTGTGAGCACAACGTTCCTGTAAGTGGGAGACAGAACGAGAGCAAAATCGAACGCTCTGAGAAAGAACATTCAATAAAAAGGACCGTCTTAAGTACAGTTACTACTTTTGAGCACTTTTTAGTACATTAAAACATTTGTGAATCAAAAATGAAATATCTTTACTGAAAGTTTTTGATAAATAGCACAAAATGATAATTATATTTCTTTTCTTCGATATAATGCATATAAATCACGAACTCTTTTCATGAAATCTTTTCCTCCGGACGCACTATTCTTAAATAACTTTGATAATACAAGTAATAGGTAGGAGACATTATAAATAATTACGACTATGCAGTTTGCCTAAACTTATTAATTAATTTATTATTATTAAGATTTCATATATTATTTACAATTAGGAGAAATTTTATGAAATAAAGACATTGTGTTGTTGCGTAAGTCCCTTAAGGAATGCAGCGCAAAAATCGAAATTACCTGAAAATAATAGCGCGTAAATCGTAAATATATTTAATTTATTCAGTTTTACAATTTGAGATTAATTAGGCATGGTTGTCTTTATCCATCGTGAGAGAAAAGTTTCTTAAGGGGTGCAGCGCAAAAATTAAAATTATCTTAAGATAATAACGCATAATTTGTATTATGCATAGTTAAGTAATCCAATTTTTAACTTTTAACGAGTTATAAAAGAATATTACTATTTGTATCCAGAGGGAGATGCGCAAACATCGAAATTACTCTGATATGAGAGCACACAATTAACGCATAAATCCTGTATATTTGTTTTTCGGAATCACTTGTGATTAACACGTGGGGAGGCTCTCTGGCAGCCTACTCAGCTCCTCTCCCATTAAAAATAATAATTGATTGAACGAAACAAGCGCAAAATTTTTTTCTTATGGATTTGGAGAGCGCACAAATATAGCGCATTATTATTTATAATTTATTCGTTAAATTTTGATCAAGTGGGACTAGCTAGGCAGATTATTATATTACGTTACTATTATGACATGATTATTATATTATACAAAATTAGGTGCACATTATATTCAAGATACGCGCATAACAGAATATTATGAATTTGCATTATAATACGACACAATATATTTCTTCTTTTAAATAATAATTCTGTCTTTTACAATATATATGCTATTTCTTACCAATGAGTCTTGTGCGCTTAATTGGAAAATATGTATTTGCAATGTTTTTAATAATGTTAATAACTTTGCATGCGTATTTATTATTTATATCTAAAGCGCAGTAGCAATACGCAAATGTCATTAAGCTTGATTAATCCGCGATATCCCGCATTTAATTTCCGTACGAGCTCTCATAATAATTATAGAAGATAAATCAGAATACGGTGTTGTTCGAGACTGTCGTTAACCTAGTTTAGGTAATAAGAGCATGTTTTGCGTAGAATTTTCATAAACTTTTTTTTTTAGTCATCTACCAACGTGCACATACGCAGCAATGAATAGACGTTGATTGAGTGTATTAGGATAACGAGTGACTACGGAAATAGTATCCGGAAATAATATTCTCTATTTTTTAGAAAGAATATACTGACAACGAGATCTTTCGTTTTGTTATAACTACAATGAGCATCGCTATATATTAGTGATAATAATTGTAGAATTTCATTTTTAAGCGAATAGAATAACATAAAATCAAATACACGAAATGTGTAAAGCATGTGACTGTGTATTTTCAAAAGCGGATAAAATAAAAGAGCTGTTTCAGGTCTTTGTGTTTGATACAAAAATGTATTATTTTTATTAAATAAAAGGCTAAATAATTAAAAAGAATAGTGTGGATATTACAAATAAATGTTGTAAAGAACAGCTGTTACAAAATTACTTTAATATTTTCCCGTATTAGGTACTCGAACTTTCTCAAAGTCTCTTTGTGTTCTTTTTGCGACTGGCACAAGTGGCCCGACAAAGTGATCATTTCAATAGACAGGAAATAAAGATAGCGTCGGCATTCAGCATATACACGAGAGGAATGGGAGAGAAATAGAGAGGGAGATAGGCTTAGAGAGATAGAGAAATAGAGAAAGAGATCACGGAGAACTTACTCAATTAAATCTAATCGAATTGCGATACGCGAAACTTCACACATTCTTTGCCTGTGAATTGTGCACGTGCATTCTTCACTTTCGAAGATCAAGGGGCATATCGAATTGTTTGGTCATTCCAATCACGTAGTCGAGTTACGTCGGTCCCTCGAAGATCCCAAGTAGCTGCTAGTGCAGTTCAGCGTTTTACAGTTTGCATGCTCGCAGTCGTTGATTTACGGACGTGCGCGGAGGGGGCCACGTAATAGCGGACCTAGGTTTGTTATTGCCGGTGCAACAATCGTTTGTATGCATTACTCTTTGTGCTCGGCTTTATGCATATAATCTAGACGCTGCGACGAAGATGGCCGTTACTAAGACAATGTACCGACCATGTCGAGAAGCACTCTGCTTCTCAACGTTGGTATGTCGCGACATTATTGCGAACCTTGTCGATGGAAAAGGAATTACACGATGTCGCAGGTTATACAGTACATACCTATGGCATTAGATTAACATATAATTCAAGTATATTTTATGGTACAACAATTATCCTTTTTTTAAAACTACATGTTTTATTTTTTTATGGTTTACACGAATTATAATAGATCAAGAAATGTATTATACATAAGATAATTGTTTTAATATTTTAGATAGTGATAATAATTTTATTTTCTGGTAATTTATACTTAGTTTCTATAGAGTTTATTAAATGTTTTTGGATAATTATAATCAACACTTTATCATTTCTTGCTTGAACGACTTAATCTTGAAATTAAAGATTTAATCTTATTGTCAGTAAAATAACGAGTGTAGTTAATAATACGAAAGAACACAAGATAAAATATTACATGCTTGAAAGATGGTATCGTAGAAACATTACGTTTTATACGAAATATTCGGAAGTATATTTAATATTTGCGAAAGAGATCGCAGTGCTCTAATATACAATAATTGCGAGCATATCCGAGTAATCAAAATGATTTCGATATTCTTCGGTTCTGCAAATTTACTCAATAAAATTGGGAAGCGTATTCTACGCTTTACCGCCGCGTTACCACGAATGCCTCCTTGCAGGAGAAACGACCAATATCGGGTCAGACAGATGTTCCTTCGTCGCCGCGTGAATTATCGACTTCGCTCCTCCGTGCGCAATTCCTCCTGCCGGCGTTAGGAAATATTGAAGAATTTGCATATTCCGCATCTCGTACGTGACTGCTCACGACATAACTAACAAGCTTTTTCATCTGTTTTATTTTTCATGTTTCTCATCGGGACAACGACGACGCGACGGGCCGTACTCATCCACGGCTGCTGATAACTCGGTGGTGGTGACGACGACTCTCTCTCTCTAACTACGGTGATGGTGGATTGCGATGACACATTAACGCATTGGTGACGGTGATATATACACGTACACTCACATTGGCACATTTATTTCATTTATTTCATGTTTGCTTGGAAATCTTGCATTTATCCTCGATGTTATATTTTTCGTTGAGACTATTAATTATTACTATCATTTTATTAACTATTCATGTACGTACACACTAATGCTTATATTACTAAACAACGAAATGGATATCCTCTATCATTTTAACACGCGTTATCTAACACGCGGGCTATTATCATGTACTACTACAATCACTTCGCTATTTCCTCGAAAACTTCTGCTACCGTACCACCCTCTATTGGGTTCTACTCGCGAAATTATCACGCGAATCTGCATTTACACGTTGGTACCGTCTGCGGTTCCGTCCGCAAACTCCATCGTCACAAACGATCTCCGCGTTAAATTCCGCAAATGTCAACTGCTTCCCGTTCGCTATGTTAAACCGCGTATCGTGTGTAAACGAAACGCCGTTGCTTTCGTGGGTGAATTTGTGCCATTGATACATCCGTTCCCGCTTCACCGAACCAATCCTGGCTGATCCACTCGTTAATTACTCTCAATCCCCTTAAATTGATCACTGTTGCGGTGGCGACGCCATTATGGCTCATCGATCGATCTTCGATACACGACCGCTCGCACTTTCCGCCCCACCTTTTCTTTTGTGCCGTTCTATAATTTATGTGCGGCTTGAACCTTTTTCATCCATTTCTCTCATATCACCCCTTTCCACGGCGTCCATTTATTTAATATTTCGCTTTTTACTCGTATGTATCGATTATTGTCGATTGCAACACAATAATGTAATTTTACTCAATTTATATTTCATTGCCGATCGGTTCGTTTAATCCCATTTTTATGACGCTCGCGTCACGTGATTCTTCTATTTTAACTGGACAGCCCTGTTGTCAGGCACCCTGAAGACCTATCAACGCGCGGCTTGCGACGAGGAAACGATGACTTTGAAATGCCCGCCCGGCACAACCATCCTTGTCGAACACGCTCAATATGGAAGAACGGGAATGTACGGCATTAGCAAATGCAACTCGTCCGTTCCTCCGATGATCGCGGGGGACAAACCGACGAATCACACATGCGTCTGGCCGCAATCAGTGCAGGTATGTGCCAATGAATTTCTCTCATTCCACACAGGTAAATGCCGATCGAGCAGCGCAGCGTGTGCGGTTTTCAAGTTTATTGAAAATTACTGCCGCGTGAATGAATAATTGATCGAGTTAATTGATTTAGAAACCTCTGAAAAGATTAAATATAAAATTTTATGTCAATAAAAGTTTTTTGATAATATTATTCTTTATTACAAAATAATCAACTTTTCTTTCCTGTTGAAAAAAATTTCTTCTTGTGTTTTTTAAATAATTAAAGTCTTCTTAGGCTGTAATTGATTATAGCACTGTACTAATAAGATGTAGTTTATTTTATATAGTTTTATAGTTTTTTTTTTAATTGTAGCATACAAAAATTGACATAAAACTATGCCAATGTTGAAGCGCGACGAGCTATTAATATAACGTATTCTTTTTGTCACAAGTTAAAAGGCAGATCACATAGGTATTTCTCGTGTAATGACGTAGCATGAACTTCGCAAATTTGCTAAACTTTGGTAAGACATGATTCTATTCTGCCGAAAGTTTAATATTTGAACGTACTTAAAATTCCGATTATCTTTCGATTCTATCTCCTCAGCTTCCGAAAGGAAGTTCCGCGAGTCCAAACTCCGTTCAATCTGAGGCGCCTAAATTCGGAAGTTTTGAAGAATTCGTGCGCGTCAATCAAATATAGGATGTGTTATCTCCATTTCATAACATCTTGACATCGCGTTTCAGGACATCACGATTGTTCGTTCTACCCTGATACAGCTGAAAGAGATTTCACGCCGTCATTCACGGCTGCTCCATTTCTGTGACAACACTTTCGTTTCTCGGTTCCCTTCGCTCCGAAACTTTATTCAATGTTTTACATTTATTAGCTCTTCGCGAACTCCTCAATTCTAATCCGGAGGTGGGTGTGGATGATATATTCATCCTACTTTCGTCTTCCTCTCGTTCTACCCCACGTGTGAGTACCGAACTGGAAAGAATCGTAAACCGAATCCGACCTCTTTTCTGGGGTTAACCTTCGTACACTTCAAGCGTCGTAAACCTCGAACGCACGAACTTGTGTATATGAATCAGAGCTCAGTCGTTTCTTATCTTTCGGACGATTTTACACAAGATCGACATTGCTGCAGTTCTTCCTATATTGTGATCATTTTTATCGGTTTTCCATTTACGCTAAATAGCATGACCCAATAAAAAATTCTATTTATATTAACTAAACTGATTGTCAAAATTTAAGAAGCTATAACATTCCGTATTCTCGTCTCTGCCTTTATTTTTCGTTCCGTGCGATTTTTCAAAATTGTCAGCGAGTTCGATTTAAGCGAAGTAGCTAAAGGAAGAAGCTTCGTCAAAGACGACGCAAACACGCAATTCAAATGTAACTGTAAACATCGTCAAAGGAGTTTCTCGCGAAATTTTCGCGAGAATGGTAATCGAGCAAGTCGGGAAGTTGTTGGAAAATCGGTTTGTACGATTTATTCTCTCAACAGAAATGCAACGGCGGGAAGAAACTCGGCGAGAAAAGTCTGCGGAGAATGCGCCTTCGCGAAAACTTGTTTTCTTTGAGCGTAATTCACTGGCAATTATGGATCTCGCGCGAGGGCGGGAAAAGGGATACGTTCCGCGTCGGTCTAAAATCTTGGTTCGCGAAATAATGGCAACTGACCTGAAAACGGCACCCCTGTGTTTCGCGAAGCGTGCAACTGACAAATTCGTTTGAGGTCGCGCGGGCTAAAGAGAAGAGGATGGAAGCGACTCAGCGGTATAACGAGATTGTCGAGTAAGGTGTTCTTAGAATATACGCTTTTTCAGTCTTTTTTTTCGACGTTAAATTATTTATTTATTTAGACAGTCACACGATTTAATTTTATTCAAGCGAAAATCGAGTACAAGATTAGTAATGATCTTTTGCGAGTGTTTTTCTTAATTGGAACTTGCTCTTTATGATGAAACTTGGGTATTACGGACGTATAATAAAGAAAGTTTTATGTCTCAGCGTCATTGAGCAACGGTCTTCGGAAGGATCAAGCGTCTCGTGGTAAATCAGAATGATCTCCGTTTCTATTCTCTCAGGGGAAAAAAACGCCTTATTCGCACGGCATTGCGATATAATAACTTATCTTCGGTATACAATAAAAATCTTCACTGGTATCCATCGGTTTGCGGTTTTCGCTAGTCCACGTATCGATTTCATATTTCATATTCCACCGACCGAGGAAGGAACCATTGTACGTATATGATCCCACCAGAATGCGAAAATGGAGTAACTCTTTTATTTCGTCGACGATCTTATCCTCTTCTGCGGATCTTGCTTTTCACGAGATTTACGCTTTCTCTTGCACATTGCGCGATATTTTTTAGCCACTGGATATACGATTCGTCCGACGACACTTACTCCTTAAAGTATAAATTTTATAAAATGCTATAAAATTTGCCCTTTATTTCACATTTTTATTCGTACATTTATACGTGTGATATATTACTACTAGAATTATGCTTGCGAGAAATAGAATCTTCATTTATTCTTTTACAAAAGATCGAACCGTAAAATAGTGATAAGTATAGTTTTACGATGTACTCAATAACCCGCCTTACACCAATGACTATCCATAATGTTTTCAACGGGATTTATAACGCTTTTGGGTCCATTCTACAGGCAGATTGTAACGTATCCTACGGAGAGAACCGATGATGGTCGATAGTTCAATGGGTCAGACACCGTGGAAGAAATTTCTTTCTGAACGATTTATTTGATTTCTTAACAAAAGGGGTCGACTCATAAAACAAGTCCATAGTGAAGTGTGCGTAATCTATATTTACTATGTTTCCATACATTGGATCACCTACGATTACAGTTACCATGTGGACAATTTATGGAGTTCTAAAATACTTTCATTCACTATTCACCGCTTTTGACTTTAGAGAGCTTATGTAAAATTTAAATTTATTCAATTATTGAACACAAAATTCAACAGATAGAAATTTCAACAATTGCAGAATGTATGAGAATTTAGAAATCATGAAAAATATCTGAAGAGTGAATAATATATCTATACAAAATCTATCTATATATTATTGATGGGCTGATAGAACGCTCCATTTCCTTTAAATGTCATAAAGGGAAATAAATATAGCGTAACGACATGTTCTTCTATAATAGAGGAAACCTAATTGAATCACACATATTATATTCTCGAAATGACTTTTCCTTTGGCTTTTTGTCCAATTTTGATTCGATCTAACAATAAGATATTTGATGCCGAAGCATGAGATGGAATATCCTGCTTTTAGTTCTGGTTAATAGTTTATATCGTTATATTCGTATTTATCACAATTGAATTGACAGTATTATTCGTTTGAGATTACATCGCGATCGCTCGCTCCATTACTTCCATTACATACGAGAAATTCCCGGTGGCCCGATGACGGTCTTGTTTCCACGACGGAAGCGTTTCCAGCACGACTGCATCACGTGAACGAATCAGCGCCGCGGCGGTACTTTTTCCAGGTGCAGGTTGCATGGGAATTTTCGATGCCGGAAAGGCGTATCCCTGAATGAAGGCGTATTCCCTGTAGAACCATAAGGAGAGTTCGACTCGAAAGTGGCTCCGTGCCTTGCCGAGCGATTCGAATCTCGCGAAAGGGCTTTTCCGCGCGAGTGCTTACCCTCTGCGCAACTTCTCGGCGACATACGTCGCTGCTTCCATAAAGAGGTAGGAATTTAAAGTCGCGGCTTGCTGGAATAAAAGCGACGGGTGCGCTAGACGCGTTCTTCCGCGAGGAATGTATGTAAATCGCGACTGAACGGAAGATCGGGGACCGAAGTGAATGTGCAAATATCGATAACGAGGATTCGGAAGAAGGTGTTTATATAAACGAGCGGATATTACGAAACAATATTTAAATGGAATTAAAGCAGAATAAAAGGGAGATAGATCGAGATCGATAAGGTAGAGGAACATAAGGGAAATAGACTCGATTTACGGCCCGGGTTTTGTTGCTAGGTCAAACGTCTCACTCTAAAGATTGAGACCCGATATGCCGATCCTTTGGTTTATAGTTGGATTTTATCGCCCGAGGACTTACATTGGTTTTGTGGCGCTTTTGTACATTTAGTGCGCTGCGCTATAAACCTAAATTCTTATTCTTGTCGCGCGTCACATATAAATATTTGCGAGAGATACGCGAATAACGAGCGTATCTCCTAAAAGATGTTGCGGGGCCTCCGTGTATTGTTGATTGTGTTGCCTTACGGCAAATCGAAGTAGCTCAACTAATATTAAAGCGATGGTCCTACTTGTGTCGAGATTGGTTTGTTAGTTTACGGTATCGCGTCCTCGTACAACAGCAAGAGGAACGTAGCGGTTTAAGGGAATTACGCGTTCTGACTTTGGCCCCTGGGGCAAAGTTGCTCGACGGAACGGTAAACGTTTACTTATAGTGACGGACGACATGGAAACGGTCAGAATGTATCGACGCACGCGGAAAATCGATTTCCCCCGCGGGAACCGTCGCCGCATGCACGTGAAATGCAGGAGAATGGCCCAAGACGGAAACTCCGAAAGCCGATAATTAGATGGATATCGTATATATAGAGCACGAAGAACACATACGCGGGTCGTATGTGGATTGTGGGAATCCCGATGCGAAATGTGTCGGTAGCAGCTTGAAACCTGGAAACGTAATTTCCACATTTTCCACGGCAAAATCTTCCGTCCTTCTTCACTTCCCACGGGATATTACAACTATTACAACGAACATTTTTTTCCGCATTTTCGTGAGTGAGGTCATCGATTTTTAATTGTCGCACATGACACGAGATGAGTGGACGTAATCGAAAGTAAAAAAAAGAACCGTATTAATATGCAATGGAAATATCTTTTTATTAACATAAGTTTGAAATTAAAATGTGAAAAGAAATAATATTATTCAATTCAATAAGAAAGCTAAAGCTTTCTTAAAACTAAAATCTCGAGGTCATTCGCGTGCCTTTGCATTTTTTATTTTTGTATTTCATATGATATCTTTACAGTTACTGACGTAGAGTTTACCCCGATTAAAATTACCGCTCACTTCATTAAGATGCCGCTCATGTAACGCGATTAAATTGCGTTTAACGTAATCAAGCTTGAATGAGGCAATGTAACTCGAGTCTTCGCATGCAATTAGCCGATTGAAAATGGAATCCTAGGAATTCTCGGCGATGTGCGGATATCACCAAGTGATATCGGATAACCAATGACTCCTCAGGAACGCGAAACCTAGAAGGCTGATTTTCCGTGATGACGTTACTCGCTTTCGACAGCCGATGCTTTTACATCACTCAAGTGGAAGTTTCCTTTAATTAAAAAACCGGTACACCATTTTCTTTTACGTGCTCGTTCGCGATTTTATCACTTCCGTTCTATCTTCCGCAGGATCCAATTGTCGCGTTTCCGGATAACGTTAAAAACGCATTTCCGTGAAAGCTGAAACATGATTTTTATTTCACTTTTTGTTAAAAAGATTTTAACCGTTTATTACATAACTGACCTGTATTCTGACATTTTTCATCCATTTATGAATATTTGCAATTTGTCCTTTGTAATATGATGTTTACGGGGCGAGTTAAAAATTCTAATTTTTTTATTTATATCTCTACGAGCAGCCCATCGCTAATCTTGTCGATTTATTCTCACATTGCACGCAAATATTCGCACGTGACATACAATTTCGTTATGCTGGTTGACCTCAACGATATTAGTTTTACTTTGTCCGACAGTTTCATAAAAAAAAGCAGAAATAATCTCATTTCAAACTCGTCGGCCGAAAGGCTCGGCCACAAAATTAAGTCTTTATTTCATGTAAAAGGTAACTGGCTCAGTTGAAGTTGTCATAGTTTGTCCACCATTGTTGATACCTTTTTTTTTATCCGGATGAATACCCTTTATAGCAATTGCAATAACCGCGTCAAAAGGTGCAGCCACTGTAATTTCAAGCTTCGACTTCAAAGCACCATCGAACTAGATTGCTCCGTTGGTCTGTTTGTTCATGTTATCATATTAATCTCTGTTGAATTTTCCCTTCTTTCATCTCACACTAAAAAAAAATTTGTTAATTCTAGAAAATATTTAGTCCGATACGAGTAACTAAACATGTTAGTTAACTAAACATTAGTTGTTTCAACAATTATTAAGTTGCACTAAAAAAGATATAATGTATTCATGTCAACCTTTAGAATTTTTTAATCAAGAATTAATTAATTCAACTGATGTTTAGTTAAACTAACTAAAATGTTTAGTTGCTTGTATCGGACTAAATATTTTTTGAGATTAACAAATTTTTTTTCTCAGTGCAGTTATCTATAGAATTAGTTAATACTAATTTTAGAATATACTTGTATTAGTCTAAGAAATTCTAAAAAATTTTAACAGCTTTTGCTTTCTCTAAACATTTTAAACATTACAATTTTAATAAATAATTCAACGCGGTGTTTGATTTGCAATGATATACATATATATATGTTACGGGCAATTTGATAAATTGGGCATTATGCATAATGGCCGGGCAATATGCATAATTCCCAATTTGTTCGGTCAAAATGATTAATAGAGAAGAATTAATCAAATTGCCCGGCCATTATGCATATTTCCCAATGCTAAATGGTCATTTTGATAAATCACCTTATTTGAGTTGATTTTCCTGGCAATCTTAAGCCCCTTGCACAATAGACGATAGCGATAGCGATAGCTACAGCGACAATGTTGCCAACAAAGGTATAACCTACATAGGTTAGATGACGCGCTTTAAAAGTATTTAACTGTTTAAAGCGCGTCACTAAAACCTACATAGGTTAGATGACGCGCTTTAAAAGTATTTAACTGTTTAAAGCGCGTCATCTAACCTATGTAGGTTAGTACAAGTTTAGCGACAGAATAGTTGCTTTTTTCGAAGTCATCGGAAAATTTTTTCCACCGGAAGAGAATACAACCGACAATGAGTAATAATTAATCCGTATTTGATAAATAAAAAAACCAAATATCCGAGTTTAGTGTTTTTTTCTCATTTTCTTAACGATATCTTAAATTCTAGCGACCACCAAATTTTATCAACAGTTTTGGATTCGAGGGGCAAAAATACACAGAATTTACCTCTTTTCAATTGATTTCTTGTTGGGACCCTAATTGTAGACATTTACCGAAAGTTGAAATTATATCAATGTTGTTCAAGGCTTAGAAAAGAGAATAAAATGCTTATATTGTTAAAATTTCAATTTCAACATAGTATAAAAAATTAAGATCGCCAACAGTTAAAATATTGGCTCCAAAATCAAGAAAATAAAAAATAATAAATAAATAAATATGAGCTCCATTTTTGACGGGTACATTTGAAAATATATCATTCTAAAGGGTCTGGGGTCCGCTGGACCCCGGGTGGCATTTAAGGGTTAATTAATGTCGCTTCTGCGATTTATCGCCAGACAATAATTTTCTATTTTATTGCAAACGATATTTCAGCTCGGTCTTTAATTAAAGATATTTCTTTTGTAATAATATATTATTCTAGAAAGTATAAAATTCCAACATTCCTTAACCCTCCAATAGGCGCGTGAAAATTAGAAACGTAAAAGGGTGCACGGAGTGGAGTATAAATTACACCCCATTATTTATGTTATAAATATTAAACCAATTAATATTTTTGATTTTCTGTTTAATATTATTCATTGTTGCACATATCTTAAAGTATATTAATAGGTTAAAACTTTGATTTTAATGTTTTTTCGATAATAATCGGTTCTGCATTGAAATGAGTCCAGAATACTCATTAGGAGAAAAGAAACCTGGGGTGTAAAATACACCCCCACGCGCCCACTGGGGAGGGGGCGATTTATAATGCTCGATCAGAAGAGATACAAGCTGATATATTTCGTATTCTTATCGGTCCTGATCGCAAAGTGAGCGGATCTTCTCATTGACGCGTTAGCACTCACTGTTGCAGATGGTGGTTGGAGTCTGTCAGAAAAAGCGGCAGTGCAAATTCAACACTAACCCGAAGACCTTCCAAGGTGATCCCTGCCCCGGATTACGGAAGTACATCGAAGTCGCCTACAAATGCCGTCCCTGTAAGTATCCTCATCCGTATATATGCAGATGCATTCACATATACGTCTCTGAACGGATGCACGCGCGAACGTGCGCGAGGAGACGCGAGATCGAGCTGCGCTTTTGGGAGAGAGAGAGAGAAGGGATCGTTTTTCTCCGAGACATCCGATTCCTTTTTATACGAACATCGAGCGTTAGGTCGGTTCGCCGCGCGCATAAGAACCCGGCGATATCGATGAAATTCCTCGCGCGACACGCACGACGGATCGGCGGAAGATTCGCGGGGAAATTCTCAGGCGCGACGTGATCCGGCAAATTCCGGCGGCTGCGGGAATATTTACTGCGGATAAAAACGTAATTTTGCCATCATTCCGAGATCGAGTAGAAATTCAAGTAAGATCTTGACTACAAGTAATATGTCTTGCTATCAGGACTTTATTTTATAAGTGGTTGCCCATATTTTACGGCGAGTTTACTTACTACACTTTACGCAGTTAGACAGATATGGATAAAATTTAAAAAATTAATTTTAAACAAAATGGTAATAATTTATTTGTCTCTTCTCGAAGAGCCAGTTTTAACGCTCTTGCTTCGGACGTCGAAGTTTATAAATTCTCGCTATTACATAGAATTTCATTGTATTTGCTGCCGAGCTTAGCGCGAATACGAACAAAACCATAAACTGTAACGAAATAATATCAGAGATCTATACATACGCATTCCCCTAAAGTAATGAAGACAACCTGTTGCAGTAACAAGCTTCAAGTAATTTTTGCTGCAGAGTATATAGCAAATACTCCATCGCGGCGCGTTTTACATTCTGTAGGTCCGCGCCGCGCGCCGGTTCCTGCAGCCGTGCTCAAGCCACAGTCATCTCATTGTTTACTGCGCACACGGTAAATCCAAGTGCTTTTTCGGAGCACTGCCGGCAGCGTTAAATCACTCTGCAGAACAAAGGTGTGTCAGTTTCGTGTGTTGAAAAAGCTTATCGGCAAAACATAAGCGCAAGAAACATGGTTTCGTAACTGGTTTATTTTAGTTCGATATGATACGGGAATGTTGAATAGCAAACTTGTGCAATATGCTTATTATTTCTTTGTTTTCTTTCACAAATTCAAATACACAAGACGTTTTTAACTATACATATAGAAAATATTAAACGTATTGTACATCGTAGGTACTATTGAAATTTAGCTCTCGAATTGAATGGAAAGCAATATACATTTTTTTTTACACATTTCGATTATTTACAATGGATTTGCTCTAAATCGCGGATTTATCACGTTGCGTGTTACACTTTTAAAATATTGCGTACACTTTTTTATGCCATTTGCACCAAAACAAATCTGATAACATTGAAGTACTAAATGCATTATTTTTTATATTCCATATATATCGTTAACAAGATATGATATAAAAGTTATTTCAATTTTTAAAAAATGTCATATTTCGCGCTTTAAAACGAATGTTTTTTTATCTACAAATATTACTAAAAGTCGTGAAATAAACATTATTACATTTTAAAATTTTACATTTTAAAATCGTCTACTTTGTAGACGAATTTTTGAAGTGACTCCTATAGCATACTTTATGTTAATTATTGTTAATTATTTTTATTATCATACATATATATATGTACATGTAAGTAGTTTTTGATTAACCTGTTAGCTTTAACTGTTACTAAAAAATAGTTTTTAAAGAATAGACACAACATAGTAAAAATATTATATGTTTATCAAATTAAATATAACAAATTAATTTTATATATACACTTATTTTTAGTTTTCCATATTTAAATAGTTTTTGATGTAATATATTTCTAATTTTTAGAATTTATTGTTTGCAACAAGCTCCTTTATTTGTAATTTATGTTGAGAAACGAAAAACAAATTAATATAATTAAATGCGCGGTAAAGATAGCATTGAGTGAACGAAAAATACAGCATTTAATATATCCAATGCTTATTTAATTGTAGAGTAACTTACAAGACAATTTTTGCTTAACAAGCTTCGCAATCAGCCTGCGAGATTATTTTCAGAAGAACAGTGAGCGCAGAAACGTCGAACACTTGAACAGATACGAAGAAAAGTTCGGGGAAACGAGAGTACATATTATGGCGAGTGAGGTTGAGAAGTTTTCGTGCCGTATTTGCGCCATGTAATATAGAAGACAATGGCTTTGAATACCGTCTCGGAAGTTCTTGCCTTAAGATCTTTCGGAATAATTTTTAACCATAAAAAGATTGTGATCAAACGCAAAGAGCACTTTAAAAATAATTTTCTCTTTAAGATCTGCATATATCTAACGAGAATAAGTGACAAAAAAATTTGTTTTAGAGCAAACGATTTATTTTAGACTAATTGAGAGACACTTTTGTTAACTTGAAATTCTCAAAAAGAAGAAGTAAAAATATTTCAATATTTAATATATTTATATAATGTTGTATTAATACTTACTAAATTAATATTACATGTTATATATATTATATTAAATGTTATGTAACGTGATACATATAATATAATCGTGTTTTGAGTAGTATCGGAGTAGTAAAACCATTTATAAGTGGACAAGTAGTATAGATCGACAATTTGAATAGCAGATTATTCCTGTGTGACAAACTAATAAATAGATTAGTTCTTGAAAAAGACTCATTAGAAAAGTTGAAACGTTAAATAAGTTTCATCTATTAAACAAATATTGTATTATTTATTAGTATGTGTATTTAATGATCATGTAAATTCTCATATTACTTCACTAGTTTTGCAGTGTAATAATATAAAGTAATATAATATGAACATTTAATTAATTTTTATTGCATGAAAAGGATGGATTGCATGAAAAATATGTGAAAAGGGATAAATTTATACATGCTGTTTTAATACATAAAACTTCAGGCGACAGATTATATAACGCAAGTTATTTCGCGCATCGTTTTTCGCATTGATAGTTCTGTAAAGTACAGCTTAAGTATAATGCGTAATTTTCTGGCTGCGAAATGATGAGTGCAGGAAACTATAAGCGAGAAACCCCTGTGTCCCGCGAAACGTTCATTTTACAAAACTTTTATTTTAATTTTTTTTCTTTTTTTAAGAATACAGTGTCGCATACAACGACGAAATAAAAGCAAGCAGTCATTTAGAAAGTATGCGGTTGCACTTCGCAGTTCACTAACGGACACATAGGAAATATGACGATAATGGCAACGCTTTAGACAAAAGTTTATTCTTGCCGCAGTTTTTATTATCTGCAGTAACATATGCGTGCCCGCTGCAACTTCTCACGCAACTTTGCTACTATTACGTTATAATACTTTTATTATTTTATATAAATCCATTGTATGTAACACACATTGAATATGCAAACTGCAGAATTTCAAATTTCTGTAACTTTATTTTAATTACAATGACATTTTCAGGCAAGCGAATGTTTTCTCATTATTCTCTAACAATACAATGCCATCTATAAATTAATTAATGTTACGTCAAATTAAATTCTGCTTATAGCACATGTATAGCGAAATGTAGATACGTGTATATTCGACGATTTTACGATACATTTTTATCGAAACAGAGAGAAAGAGGGACAAAGAGAGAAGAACCCATTATCTCCGAATGAAGTTCTATTCGTGAATCCATTAAAATGTATATTCGCGTTTTGCGTATTTACATCCGTCACAACTTCGCCCGAAAACGAAACGCTGGGATGACGCTTGTACGTGGCTAACGCGGTTGTCCTCTGTAATACATCAACGGGACGATTACATATTACAGGTGTCGCGTTACGTGCCAAAGCCAGCCGACACCTCACGCGCCGCCCGCAAATCTATCCGGCGACAACACGTGCCACTTATTGCACCGATGTACACGCACAATAAGCTGCGTATACGAACGTGCTTAATCTGTCTAATCAATTTTTGCCCCGTTCATCCGACCGATGATCAATGTAATGAGGAGTAAACGAGGTAGCTTCATGTTTCGCATCGCGATGAGATTTGCAACGCGCGTAATGAGCACTCAGATCGCAACCGGATAGTGTTTATGTATACCTGAATGCGATTGATGAATATAAGCATATTTTTAGGGACCCGATTTCTCGATCTGCGTTTATATACGCAATCTAAAAGTATTTATTTTAAAACTTTAAAAATCGTTGCAGTGATTTTTTTCGCATGTATTGGTTGAGATACATTATTACATTAACTAGTGAATAATGCAATTATTTATCACACGTTTGCTTAATAATTCGCAGCGTGTAATTGTACCTGTCCATCTATTTTTATGACTTGTTTTACGTTTCTCTTTTAATTTATGCCACTCCTCCTACAGAAGTCATTATTACACGCTACGCGCGATTCACCCATCTCAGGATGTAATAGACTATCCTTATCAGCTCCTTTTTTGGCTTTGTCGGTCACCCTCGACACGTATTCCTCCTCCGCGGTATTCGCGTCCACACCGCACCGAAGTAGAGTGTTCGAAAAAGGGCCGGACGTACCTTGAAAAGAATTCCATTCGTCGGCGCTACACGGGCCGCTCCGGGTACCGACGCCGCGACGTGCCCTGTCGGAAAGAGAAGGGCACGTACTCGCTCGCGTTTACCTCTTTTCTCGCCCCCGCCCCATGCACACGAGCATACGTGGAAACTGGAGATTCCATCGATGTCAGGAAAAGTAGGTCGATCGAAGTCCCGGCCTTTTGCTGAAAAAGCGAGGAACCGGCTCCATTGTCGCTTCGAGTAGTCCGCCGTCGAGGGAATTACCTCTCTCCCCTTTCAACCCTCTTTCCACTACTCTTCCGCGCCATGGCGGCGCTTCCTCTTTTTTGCCAATTAAAGCCCCAGACTGGACATTTCTCTCTCTCTCTCTCTCTCTCTCTTTCTCGCTCTCGCTCTCGCTCTCGCTCTCTTGCTCTTTCTCCCTCTCTCCTTCTTTCTCTTGCATGAGCTCCACGGAGTATCCCACGGCAATAAGGAAGTTCCGCGAGCTCTCTCGCGTATACCATGGATTCGCTCTTCCGGGCGAAATTTCACGGGCCATTGACGCCCCGGTCTTTGATATGTCCGTTGGATAGCGCTGGCCACTTCTATACGTGGATACGAGCCTCGAGAGAGCTCCGGCAAGGGTATGGCGTGGCGATTTTTGCTTTGCATGTAACGCGGCCATAATAGCGCGATACGGACAATATTCCACGTAGGAAAATCTTAGAGACGGCGCGAACCGACGTAATCTTATGCGCCGTGGATAATGTGGAAGATTGTATTAAAAAGAGTAAGCCATCTCCACGTTTTAAAGTCGTCTTTTATGATACCACGGTATCGCGATAGCATTAGCTTTTATTACAGCCAGGGATGCTTAATTTAGGTTAGCTTAACTTTCGGATGCTATAATTGTAGCTTAAAGAATTAGGACTTTACACCAATTTTGGGGTTTTAAGTGTCATGACTGGATACGCAGATGATAGCAATGCAAACTTTATCATTATTATTTTAAAGCAAAGGATTGTTTGTTAAAATAATAATAACACATCTGCTTGTTAGAGTTGAGATTAGATGTATTTGTTACCTGTATATGGGACAGTGTAAATGGAAAATATATCTACAGCTGTAAAAGAACATGATTTATCAGTAATTTAAAAAGCACAAAAGTACAATGTTGAAAATATAAGCGATATTGAATGAAAAATATTAAAATATGATATTGAAAGTAGGCCAATTGATGTTTATACTGGTAAAATTGCATGTAGAAAAAACATGTACGTTGAAGGAAGTAAGAGAGTGATTTATATTTGTTTTATTATATTATAGTTGAATATACACAGAGTTTCAAAATTGAAACTTATAGAATTTTAAATCTAATGTATTTTAATATAGTTCTGGTCGTAACAAGACTATATTAGTACTAACAATAACTTGTTAGTTAAAGCTCGGCGCAGCTAGGTTGTATATGCGCGTAGAGAGAAAACGAAAAATATATATGAATCCAGAGAAACGCGATATTTTTGTCAGAGGTGTGAAAATATGAGCTGGAAAAAAAATGAAACTAGATGTAGGTCAGCCAATGTTTATGGTAGTACGGAGTAAAGACAAAACGGGCTGATACAGCGGATTGGTAAGATTAGCTGATGTCGTTACGTGGGTTTTGGCGCGCGCTGGCGATCTTGGTGAAGCTAGCGCGTCAAACAATATGTGTGCACGGCCTCGCATCGCACGTAATTTCGCCTTAAATCGCGGTGGTAACCATTGGTAGCCTCGGTTCGCCGGCGGAAGAAGTTCGAAAGCCAGCCACGGCAACCACCGTAAATCGCCAACTCAATAAAGCAGGGCATAACACTTTATCTCGGAGCATAAGTGCACCCGCCGACTTCCGTGCGTGGGTAAGAAACATGGCCGCGGTATGAAAAGATGTTTCCCGGCGCGGTATCGCCTGGGTTATGGTCAAACTTGTTCTTCCGCAACAAAACCGCGATACATCAACGAGTTACCTGCACGGGGTTTCGCCGCACTCGACCGCGGGTGGATTCACCGGACGTACATCCGGAATTTTTATCGTCAATTCTGCCGCGATGAGACCGCGTTTAATAACGCGTTTAATTGCAAGTTTACGACGGCAGAAGAGATAAGGAAATAAAGCTTTTTAAGTTCTTAAGGAAAAGGAGCTCCATTATCGTTTTGAGGAAGACAATAGCGTTATGATTTCGTTATGAAATTGTTCCGCCAAATATAAATGTTTTGCCGATAATGGTTGCACCAAGTTTACGCTTCATGAGCTATTCTCGCAAGATCAACACTTTTAACTGACAAATATCGTAACTTGTTATCCGTAATTCTTTATTAGTATCGATCGATGTATATATGTGTGATAAAGCTTTTGTTTCGTAGAAAATATTTAAGAATCGGCAAAAGGCCCTTTTAGATTTGTCCCCGTTTATCGGATATTCACGATTAGACCAGGCGCAAGACCAAATGCCGGCAATCCGTAAGCTCGCAAACTGCGTCCGTCGGCCGCAAGAAACTTCCCAGCGCGACGCGATCTCTGCATCTCGCAGGGGGGGAGAAACGCAAAAACGTGCTATCGGCAGCTGCAAGCCATTCCGCTTCATTGAAATTCGCGAGTGCAACATTACGTCGTAACGAGACGAGTAGACAACGTCTGTTTCACCCCGAGGGAACGCCCTTCCGTGAGAAGGCGATCGTGCCTCCTACGGAGTTTCAATCGCGGAACTCACGATTCGTTGCAATTTCCGACAAAATAGAAAGTTTTTCCTTTTTTCCCCTTTTTTTTGTTACCGCGAGAAATAAGCACGGTTGCTCCCTAATAAGGTACACTTCATATACCGTCACGCGACACATAATTGCATTTTGCGCGACGGCAGCGGGGCGCGGGCGGCGCGGTGGCCGCTTTATTAAAAGCCGGTTTTGTGGTTTCAGATGAGTTCAGGAGTAAGGTGGCTTGCGAGAACGAAGTCATCAATCTCGTTTGTCATCCCGGTCAGAGGGTGGCGATTTTCAGCGCGTCCTTCGGCAGAACGCAATACGAGTCTCTGCAATGTCCGCAGCCGCTGGGCGTGCAAGAAGAAAGTAAGTGCTGCCATCAATTAATGACATCTTACGTCTCTCCTTTAATCGTAAGTTGCGACTTATTGTAACTTATTTTTTAACTCTGCCTTTTTTTTATCGAGATTCCGCTACACGCCTGTTCGACATCGCATTACTCGTTATTAAAGCAGAGTAAGTAATGCGAACATAAACTCGTGTTCTTCAACGCATTATGAACTCTCGCGTGCTCTTCCACGTTTCGATATCATCTTGGTTCTGTGTCGCATTGTTCCGAGTATGTCACTCGTAAAAAATATTAACGCGACGACACTCTCCGAGATTATAACTGACGTTATGCAGGGGTATCATAAATCCCGCGTGTCACTAAAGTAATGATATCCATCATCATACATCGTGTATAAATACCAAACCGAAATTCTGCAAGTCGGGCGACAAATTGTGGGATTTTCGAGACGCTTCAATTTCTAGTAATATAACGGGGGTTCGATCGATAATCTCTCTCGTTCATTTCTTCTATTTGCCGATGAGTTTTTCTGCACAGAGAAGCCTTCGAGTCGATGTTTGTCCTAGTTTATTGTCATACTTGGCGACGAGATTGCGACTCTTTCTTTCGTGGCTGCCGAAGTTTCGGATGAGGTTCGCGCGATGTGGGAAGAGAAAATTAAAGTGAGTTCTCCCGCAGGGTATTCCTGAAAAAGGAAAGGAAGTTGAGTGTTTCCGTTTCCCAAGTGGAGCGGGATAATTCAATGACCGACAGATGCATTTGAGCGCCAAATGTGACGTTTGATATCGGGAAAGCTTGTTATTAGCGTTCGCGCGTCGTGGAGAGCCGCACGCCTCTCACTTTTAATTCAGGAAGAGCGAGGAGCTTACTTGCCTCTCGTTCTTAAGACGCAGTTTTATTTAACTTTTCAAAGTAAATTCTTTTAACTCGCGAATGAATGCTCCAGTCGACCGCTCGCGTTCCCACGACGACTTTTTGTCCCGTCCAATCAATCGATTCCTACGAAAGCGCACGAAGAGAACGCTGAAACGAGGAAACGTAAACGAGAATGGCTCACTGCGAAGACCGTACTACTGATACTTTAACGATATACCATTTAATTCTGAAACATTGAAACGTTTATTTTACACGTACACATTTAAGGATGTTCTTATTTATCTGACTGGTCTTCTCTTTTAGTTTCAACATTATATCGTGTCTCGAATCTTTAATAATAATTCCAGATTACTTTAATCATTGAAACAATAATCCACGCATACATGTATAAACTATTCTTATAACCTTACTAGCCATAGCTAACTAACTTTAGAGATAAAACTAGAAAGAGAGAGAAGGGAAGAATCAATTACTCTCATTGTCAGTTAAGTTAAGTTATAAAAAAAGATTTTATTTTATTTGCCTTTTTACTCTTCTTAAAAGAAAATTATTTCTGTTCCCTTTATGGGCAAAGGAAATTCTGGTTTTACAGTTGTATGAATAGCTCGGCTCTGTTCACGATGATCCAATAAATCTCTCCATTCCACACAATTCCTTGGTCCACTTATCCGGTCATCATCCGCCAACTCGTAGAGCTACCCTTTAACGCGAAGGATCGAAAGGTTGCTTGCAGCTTGAGTGCGACAATAAGGAACAAAATCTACCGAAATGGTGCCGCGTTATAATAGTGCTTTTTCGTGCTTCCTCGTCATGAATGGCTCGCGGTCGCCTTGATATCCCTTTACGGGACGCGCTGCGTCGTCACGTCTCAGGTCAACTTGAGTGATACGTACATTTTCTCGCACAAAAGAGTATCGGAAACTCCAAAGACTTCCTGCTCTTCCTTGGATTCCGTCTTTTCTGTCATTCTGATGCGTGAAGTCGGATCGATATATATATATATTCTCATTCTTTCTCCGATGCGACTGTGTATTGTCGGCGAACTTTTCCAAGTCTTATTCAATAACGAAAACAACGTCACGCAGTGTCTTTTCAAGTCTTTTGTAAATCATAAATGGTGTAAACAGAATCTTACATGTTTTGTAAATGTTGAACGCAAGCTCGTGAATTAAGAGATCGTTCTACTTGTCTTAGACTGAAGAGTTAATTGCATGTAGCAAATGCGTTTTGCATAATGTTTACGTAATCTTCACGTGACTTTTAATCTAACCAAGCAAAGGTGGATTTATATACATGTAACTCTTGAAAACTCTATCTTTAACCTTTGTAAATTTTTGCGTGGATAAAAGGAGCTAGTCATTATCGTTTTACCTTTGTGAAATTGTTATTACGAAATATACAAACTTTGTTACTTCCTGCGTAATTTTCGCGTGAAATGTTCTATATGGAACATCAAGAACACGAATTTCTATTAGTTTTCTTATATACTGTATATTATTATTGTTATCGTTATACTGTTACAGCTTGCATGATGGACTTTGCAACGGAAACCGTAATGCAATTATGCCACGGTAAACGACGATGCTCGGTGGTGGCTAACAGCACAACGTTTGGTAGACCAGACCCTTGCAGCCCAGACAGCAAAACGTATCTCAAAGTCGTGTACACCTGCGGTGAGCGAAAGAAATTCTCTTGCTTCAATTTTGCTGTCATGAAATGATCAAATACAGTGTGTATTGTAATATATAGCTAATGATTTATTTTCAGAGTTAAAATATATTTTAAAAAATTAATCACATATTTATCTTTTACGAATAATAGAAACGCTATAAATATCTGTCTATTAGAAATCTTGGTGTTAGAATAAGGAACAATAGCTTTGGCTAATTTTAAATACGATTATAATCGATTACTAAGAGACATTCTGTGTTTTCTACCGTTCGCAACTCAGCTCGCAAATAAGATAGACAAGTTGATGATTGAGTTGCAATAACATTATGAAAAAAATAGCGGTAATGGGTACGGTATATAGTCGTACAGAGAGAAAAGTAATTACTTATTTAAACGAGAAAATTGTACGAGCGTTTTTCCGAAGAACTGTAGCCGGCGGCGATTCACCGTTGCAATCCTTGAAAAGTAGCGAGAAAAACTGATATTACGAACCGTGCAATAACGTGTAGGGGGGATCTATCCGAAGCTTGCTGCACAATGGCGTATAATGAGCGCAGGAACGCTCTTCCTCTGAGGAGAAGTTATTTTATTGCAAGGTTCGAAGTGACTCGGCGCGGCAGCAACGAGTCAGCGACAGCTTTAAACAAAATGACGTCGTCGCAAGGTCTTTCCTTCAACCCGGGACGGGACTCGTACTGAATTTCGTCCTCGACATTTTTAATGGGCACTCTCCTCAGGAACGGTACGTCACGAAGAATGGCGAAAGAAACTGTTGTGAAAACTGTCGACGAAAACTAACGAGCGGCATCAGCCGGAACGTATTTCGAGCGATATTCCATGACGTCGCAGGATGCTATCCCCCTGAGAACGGAAAACTAGAATTTTCCGCGGCCATCGTCGTGATACAGGTTGCAATTTCAGTCCGCGTGTTTACTTGTTTACTTATGTTCGAACGTATCCGTAATAATAATTTTACGCGAGCATCGATTAACGGCTACGTCGGTTATCGTCGATCGGGTTGCCACATTTTTTTTTAAAACTAATAAAGAATTCGCCGCAATTTAATCAAAAAATAAAAAATAAACATGTAGAACGAGTTGTGTGGAACGTAAATGCGCCCAGTCGCAATATTTGCATCGTCGTTGAATTTTCGTGCGCGAGTACACACGCTCGTGTACAAACGCTTTTCGCGGAAATCTTCGAATCTTTTCAGCGAAGCCGCGACGCCGCAATAACATTCTTCGCGAAAAGTTGCACGCGAATTGGGAGACGTTAACAGGGGAAGTTTTATACCACTACTTGCTAGATGCTTATGTCGTCCCTCGTGAGAGCAACGCACGGTCGTCACAGTGTTACTCCATGCCCCAATTTTTTTTTACTTTTACGAGCGAAATTACATACTTCGCGTACACGTACATTTTGTCAGTAAATAGCACAGGGTGCTCTTATAACTGGGTATTACTTTGTTGCGGAATACCTCGTTTACATTAATCGTAACCATCTTTTACCTTCTTAACAAAGCAAGGAAAGTGTAGAAAAAACGGTACTGTGTTATAAAAAATACGCTGTAATTTTTCTTGAAACATGTACAATTTATTCCTATCATGGAAACTGGCTCGTAAATTCTTCCCTATAAAACTTATTTTTAAGAAGAATAGAAGCTGAATGAGGAGAAGAAGAATTGAGAAATAATTTAAGTATCGAGATAACATTACGTATGAATAACATCATTTTCTAACTTAATATTTTTATTTAAGGTACCCATATTTAAGATATTTCCTTTTGATCTCGCTTTGATCACTCGGCACTTCGGAGTTAACACGATACTCATTATAAATTTCGGATACAGTGCAGTTGTGAAATGCATTCTCCTTCACATTTTATTAATATGATACGGATTAAAATTTTTTGATTGGAAAGATTCGAGCTGAATTTTTCGAGTTGAAATTAAAGTCGCGATTAAAATGGTAAGTGCCTCTTGGCACTGGAAGGATAGGGAGTCGCGTTGGCCCTTTCGTGGCTCGTCGCACGTCAAATTACCGGCCGTAAACGACCGTGCACGGATTATGATTCGTGCGACGTAGCCGAGAGAACGCATTTGTATGTGCCTGTGAATGCCCGCCGATGCGAGCTCATTAGTCAATGTCACTTCGGTTCCTGTTACCGACCGGCAACGTTTGCGAGAGAAAAAAAAAAGGGAATCGTCGCTCGGTATTCTAATTTGGCGGCGAGTCATGCACAGTTCTTCGTGGCACGCGGCTCTCCCGGTGGCCGCGGGCAAAATGTATGCGCATTCGTTGGTACGTGAAAAAATTCGTGAAATAATGAACGTCGATCGGAGTCGGTCGCATCTCTTCGCGATCGAACGTTTTGAAATATCGTAAAACCACATTTTACAACGATTTTTATAACAATATTGTTATACAATTGACTGCACAAACGTCTGTAAAATGCTAACATAGCGATGTGAAGGTTTCATGGTCGATTTATTAAGTTTTCTCCCTTTCCACCCTTAAAAGAGCGATGCGTTCATACTTTTTTTTCAAATTGAGATTGCTTTTCCGTGTACTTAATATCAAAAAATTATACCGGATTTCGAAATAAGTTTTTTACTTATTTGTTGAACCACGTTTAAAGTAATTCGAGGTATTCTAAGGCAATATCAAATCTTCCTTCTTACTCATGCATATATGCGCACACGTTGCCAAGAGAACATGCTCGAGGAATAATAAAATGGCATGATAAGAAAGTAAGGCTTGTTGTGAATCGAATTTTTTCGCGGCGTAGATTGCTGATTCAAAAAATTGAATTGTACAAAAATCATGTCGGAATTATTTTATTCATTGCGATACTTTCGACAAAATTGATACTAAATACATATAGATGAAAGCATAATTATGAAATATTGATTATATTTTATAAATCATATCCCCATTATGTTCGGATTTTGTATGCATTTTGAACTTTACTTTAATGAGATGTAGATTCAAATTACAGAGTATTGCGTGTCGAAAATATTCATATTTGAATCAAAAAAAGTACATTATAATATTGTTAATTTATGTGTTGCAATAGTGTTATTTGTAATTTTTTACTTACATTTTCGAAGATTAGCAAGACAATAAACTATGATGTAAATGCGATCATTTAATAAGATTTTTGCGATTAAAAGATGAAAACGCATGAAAAACCGTGGATATTTTATCGACGATGTAAACTTAATATATAGCGAACGACAATGCCGGAAACATTCTTTCCGTTGAGCTTCCATTCGATTGGATGACGATATTCAGAATGGAATCAAACGTACTTCCCATACTATTCATACTATTTCTGTAAAGCGCGTGCTTTCCTATATACTATTCATACTATTTCTCTAAAGCACGTTGTTCGTTGTCTTCTTTGCTAAGTTCTCCCGAGGTATTTACTTGGAACAATTATCGAGCGATTTCAAAGTGTAATTGGATCCGCATGAATTATCAATGTACATCAAAGTCCCACCTCCTCCTCTTTGATCCGACACGAGCGTGGATCGTCAATCGCGCTGGAGTTGGAAGTAAAGCTCTGCAAATCCACGTTCCACGAGATAGATGTAATCGAGTCCCTATCGATTATATAGCATTGGAAATATGCTAATCAGGTTCGATATGTTCAGGATATATTTATTATCAATAATATAACAAAATTGGCGAAGTAGACAAGAATACGAGTTATCCATTATGATTCTGACTCGTTAAGTTGGATGTTTGCCTAAACTTTACATGCAAGTTTCAGTAATACGATTAAAAATAATCGTTCGTGAAATATTTTATTTTTTGACGAAGAAGTAGAAAACTCATCTTTTGATATATTTCAACTTTTAATTCTATTCTGTACTTTTTCTTTTTTTTTCTTATATTGAAACAGTAAAAATAATAAAAAGATGCTTCTTAAGAATTACTCGGACATTATGAGGATATAAAGTCAGTGATAAAATGCTCTTTTCATAATATGTGTATAAAATTTTTAATCGTCACAAATTAGTCTCCACACGGTAAACATATATTTTTCCGCGAGGTAATATCCGCGAAGTAAAAAATCTCTCTTTCAAGCGGAACTTATTTACAACAGAAGCTATTAAAGAACTATGCTGGTAGGGATGAGAGAAGGGTAAACTTCAGGGGAAAAAATATTCAAAGCATGTATTTTTTTTCTGGTGGTATGCGAACTTTCATAATTTATAAGAGGCAAAACACGGTACCATCTATAAATCCGGATAAAGTAACTCCTGATTCCATTCATCAACTCTATTTATAAACGGCGGTTTATTAACCGCAAAAATTTATTCCATCACTGTCGTTTGCACTTAACTCAACGTTGTAACTGTTTCGATTTGTGTAATTAGATTCTCATGGCTAAAAGTTTCAGGATTTTTCATGAAAGATACCAAAGACAGATTTACCTTGTTAACTAACACTTATATATATAGAAAACAATTTAACCCAACAATAAATAAAGTAATTTCCTGTTTCTAAAATTACATTGCAAATATTGTATTATTTTCTAATAAAATTAATTTTTCAATTGTAATTATTTTCTGATAAAATTAATTTTTTATATTTGTGTTAATTCTAGTGCTCTTCTCTATTCGATTCGACAGTAGCGACGTTTAATCCAACAAAGTTTAGGTACAAATCGTTAAATATTACATAGCTAAACTTTTCCAGATAACGTTGCTTGATTAATCATAAATCATGATAATGGTTATTAGCTGGTGTTACGTACAACGAGAATGAGCAACTTGAGAATTCTCCTCTGTTATATATTACGTCTGTTATATTAATTATTATCCACGTCTCTTCAACGATAGAAGCTAAATTCGTTGGATTTCACCATCCATTTCCCTGGTACAAACTGAATCACCCGTTGATTTCACACATGGGATCTCGTTGACAAAGTGAATGTACATACGTAGCCTACATCCGAAGCCAAATCAGTCGACGCTTAACGATGTATGAATGCATTGCTTAATTCCACGATACGAATACATCGGTTGATATCAGTCAATCGAAAAAAATAGATTAAGCTCATGGTTTATTTTCGTCTCGTCGCGCGCGCGGTCGCGGTTAATTATTCCTTGTTTTTCGCAAGAGAATTGCCAATTCTCGCCGATAGTGCCCGACTGATTTTATATACATGCGTCGTCCGTCGGACGTATAAAATCATTTATGGAAATATCTTTTAACCACATTTCGCAAGATTGTTCAATTCAGTTTAATACGTTTAAATAATTTCCTAGGAGACGTTAATTGAACAGTTTTGTTGAAAATTATCTTCAAAACTTTGATTGAATTCACTTTTTGCATTTGCAATACTTTCAAACTTTTTTTTAGTTTTTAAGTTGCTAAACTTTTCTTATTACAATCTCTTCCTTTTTTTGCCTTTTATAGAGATATTTTCGTGACCTAAGATTTTTCGAAATAGAATTCAATAGAATGGTTGAAATTGGCGGTCAGCCGCTTTTACATAATAGCCATTCGATTTACAATAATAGGGGGCCATTGATACCCTCCGTGCTGCTTAACGAAGCGTCGATGCATCACGGCAATTCGTCTCAATTGAATTTTGACACGTGGCTGAAGAGCCATGTCAATCAACGATAGAAAATCAAGCTCTCGCGTAGCCACGAAGCTAATTAGGGATCGAAGTGCCAACTCGATGGCGCATACGGCTATATAGCTACTTTACATCACAGCGTTCATCGCGAGGTAATGACCCCTCGAATTTCAGCCATTAATCCGACCTGCGCTGCTAATGAAAAATATCCTTCATGCGACGAATAATCAATTCAATCCGCGTGGAACGGAGTCATTATTCGATATTGACTAATAATTTACATTTAAACGGTATATTTCGAAGCACGGCGTTGTTACAGTTTACTAATTCTTTGTTAACTCTTGAGCCCCGCTATCTTTATTTATCAACAAGAATGCGAGCGTTTGATATTTATCGCATTGTTGTAGCTGCAATATATTTTCATTAGAAATGCGGCGAGCTAATATATCACAATTTATTTTGGTTACAGAGACGTATTTTAATTAATAAATAGCAAATGCACGAGATTGTGTGCATTAACGATGGATGATGTTTCAGAAATATGTGCAATATTTCTAAAACGTTACTGTCGCAAAATATTTGCGAGAGCAAAGGGATCTGTGTTATTGATTATATTTGTTTTAAAGAAAAAACAAATGTTGACGAGTGCCACTAGTTACTCTATCATATGTGCGCTCGAAAATTAAAGAGGAAAAAATCATACCGATTTTTTAACATTTTGGTATTCTCCAATATCGACAGCGATACATTTTACGATATGAAATACAGGAGATGTCTCTCGAAGATAACCAAATGCTTTTTGCACACAATTAACGCATGTTATTATAAAATTGCACGTAAGAAGGTAGAAAATGCGAATTTTGAATTCAAGTTAAACTTTTCGACTCTCTCTTTTGCCATAAATACTTGATTGAATAGAATTATAAATTGCAACTAATAAATTAAATAACTCTCTTGATATGTCTCATTATTAATACATTACCATATTTGTTGCATATGTCTCATTAATGCTAATTTTGCGTGCATTTTGATGCTTGTAATTATTAAATTACGTTCGACAAAACTTTAAAATATATATAATTATAATTGGTTATTATTGGTATTAATTGCTTATATTTACATAATTTCATATACAGAAAAATAAATGTATCCGCGAGCTGAAAGTCACAAAAATTTTGCTTTCTTTATAAAATTTAGAGCGCGAGGTAAGAACATTATGTCGGAAAATTGTCTTTTAGATATGTTAACGTGCGTGTGATACGTTCAAGGTCCTTTGCCGGAAATTTCTCTCGATTTCCATTTTAAAGAGCGAATTACTACGTGGACTACGTGGTGATGCTTCATGGAAGATTAACGAACTAATCCTTCAGAGCCGACTCTTTCCCATTCCGATTTTCAACCTTGGATGTTTTCTATAAAAAAAAAACTAGTCGCACACATCGGCCATCGGTACGGTTAATTGATGAGTTGCAAAATAAAAGCATCGCGTAATACGGATGCGAGTAAATTTTATTGAACGCCGCACCCGAGTTTCCTTCGTTACCTTGTTTCACTGTAATTTGCTTCGTACCGACACTGCCAGATAATTCTCAGCTTTGAGTGGCAGTTGCCGATTCTCTGTAGTTTCCACACGACAGTTGCATTTATAATAATTCCCGATCTATCTGCAGAACGCTACGTAGCCAAAAGCGCTTTTAACCATTGTACGTACGTAACATTATGCGTGAGTTGTGTGCTGTTTCTAGGTTCGGACGGGTATAATTCGTCTTTCCACGTGGACGTGCGCTAATTTGCGCGCGGTGTACCGTCGACACTTGAATTATTCGATTTACGTTTAACAATTCAGGCCGACGCCGATCAATCGCTATCGTTTTCGACGTTCAGTGACGGTGTCGCACGATTCGGACATCCATATTAATAAATGCCTTAATCTATATGCATTCAGTTATTCGCGAGAAGCATGTGTAAATGGCGGTATTACGTTTCAGAGATATTAGAATTTGAGATATATTCGTATTTTACTCTTTGTAAGATTTATGAAATAAATCGCCGAGTTTAAACCAGTTATAATAAATAGATTGGACACAATTAGTCTCCAAATTGCTTCATGCAGTGCTAATTTATAAATTTAATAATTAATTAATAAAAATGAATAAGCTACGTTATAATTATTAAAGCAAACAGATAAACATATTTATGTATTCTTTAAACATGAAAGATAAGTAAATACATAACTAATCAGATTTGAGATTAATAAAAACATATTATTACATTTATGGCGAATAATTTAAACAATATCAATTTTTTGAGTTTACATATTTATGAGAATTGGAAATAATGAATAGATTAACAGATAAGATAAATAAATGGCGAATAGATAGATTGATTTCGAAGTTTAAACATAACATTTCTGTCGTGCATTTTTATTCAGGTCATTGTATATATTTCTGTTGACAATATTTTAATTTTTCGATATTAATTTACTCTTCAATCCTTCGACCTTTTTATTGCGTTTGTGAAATCGTACAAAATTCATTCCGTCATCGAGGGAGAGAAAGCCGAGCATTGAATATTTTAGTATTGGGAAACGCCGTGCAAGCAGCCTCGTTGATTATGATTGCATATTTTAGATCGTAAACTCGTTAAAACTCGTCAACCCCCCCGACGACGCGGCACCGGGCAGCGTTTGCCGATGTCTTTCGGAATTGAAGACATCGAAAATCGTCCAAGACTCGAACGCTTTATTCCCCTCGTACCTTATCCAGCGTTTCCGGATTTGTCCGAGATCGTACGCTATTCTATTGCAATTTCTCTCATGTCTGGAACTTGTCGCCTTGGCAATCTTCAACAAGTGTCCGCACGATCAGTTTTCTTCGCATAGTATAGCTATCATGAAAAATTCTGTTACACTATAGGATATATACACATTTCTTGAAGAATTCTATTACACTATAGGAATTCTCTAAGTATCAATACAGCGCGATGTATTCACGATTCTCTACGTAATTTGCTACGGAACGTAGCATTGCGAAAGAGTCTTGAGAAAAAATGAAAGAAAAAAATATTCTCGAGAAACAAAAAGGTTTTGCAATTTTTATCATCATCGTGCTCTTCTATTTCTAGCGAATATTTCTTGAAAACACATACCTAATGGAATAATATTCTCGCTGTTTGCGCCTATAAGGCAAGTTTCTAAGTAAATGAATTGTTATAAGTGTTATGGTGTTTCTTGATTCGATCTCTTCTCTCTCATCTCCCTTGATTTCACTAAATATCGCTAGGCGCATTATTGCAATTGCAACGGCGTTTACAGATCATCGCGAAAACGTCAAGTTCTCAACAAGTGGTCGAGTCTTGGCGAGATGTCTATCAACTTCAGATGCCAGATATTGCGCGTAACGCCAAACTGGACGTTTAGCAACTAGCTGCCAGTTGCAACCTCGACCAGGTGTACGTTTATGTACAATTCGAATAATTGAATCCACGAACTATATGAACGCAATATAGTCGTTTACAACCATTTTTGTCGTAAAATAATCCGATCGATATCATGTATTTTTTTTCTTTTTTTACAAATACATATTTGCTTTTTAGTTTGAAAATCATTGCATTTTGAGAGCACACATTGTTGTGCACGAACGCGGACAGTGAAGATATATACACACGTTATATTTCTGATTTCTACATTCTAGTCTCTGATTCTACACATCGTTCGCGTCAATTTGTTTTGCTTAATCTTTACCGGTACTCGCGACGTTAAAGAAAGATTTATATGTATATACCTATCTTGGTGTTTGTGCTTTCCCTTCGTGATACCAATATTTTTCTTCATTTCTTTTTGTCACGTTTTATCCCATATAAAATATAGAAATCGCTGTTTTTTGTTTTAAGGTGACAGGAATATAAATCATTCATAAACTTACATGGGACAATTCATGTTACCCTGTTGTGAACGAATTTATTGCTTAAAGTGATTCATTCTTTGATTTATTTATTGTGCAATTATAAATAAACATAACAGTGATTAAGTATGCGGATTAAGTATTTTCTTCGTGGATATTTGTTATTTTGGAAAAGAAAGAAATAATATTTGCTCGCTCTAGAGAGAAAGAAATAGAAGAAAAGTATCTCGTTTATTCCGGTTTGCGAGAAAGCAATACTTAATTATCGAGAGTACGCCATTTATTAGAGAATAAGTATTTTTTTTCTTTCATTGAGGTCTGAGGTAAGTGAGAAAGGAGATATACTACGCTAATTTGTTGCTTACGCAGGAAACAACTCGTTTAGTAAATGAAGAACGTTTCCTTTGAGCTGAGAATATTTTTATACGCGAATAGTGGCTTTCACATATACATGTACGTACTTTTTATATTACTACGTAATATAATATCAGAGGCTAGCATATAGCATTAATTCCCACTGGAAATCATTAAGTTGGACTTTAGTAGAATTGAGTTCTGAGGATTGAATAAGACAGGTATTTCTCTGTAAAACTTTGCAATTGTGATAATATTGCTACAGCTTTTTCAGTGCAGATAAATGCTTTGGTCTTTATTTTTAAAGAAGCCCCATATATTTTTCAACTGACTCTATTATCTTTTCTTAAAGTTCCCTTTCTACGAAGTCCGCCGCTAGGTCAATGAGCAACGATAAAATGAAACCTATATAGTAACAACTCGCTTTTTAAGATAACTCTGTCTCTTTCTCTCTTTTTTATCATTAAAATTCTCAGTAAGATTGATTTATTTTCTAACTTATTTTCTTTAGGCATCAAAATATACATTCTGCTGAAACAGGTTCCAACGCGCGTTTTCTCAACACACTCTTCGTGTGTAACTCTTAAGGCGGTATTCGCTGAGAAATGACTTTCCTGCGGCAAATTAGTGAGAACAGAGAACGTGCAGTATATGCGAATAGGTTCAACAAAGTGTAGTCTTGTAGCAACAAATTCTCACTAGTAACTCGAGAGGAAAGTTTTTGTATTTCGTACATTTTCCTTTAACCCTCTCGCAGGTCCTTCCTTTAGCCGGGCCACAATAAATTCACTTCTGTTGACGCGGGAATTGAATTTCCTACAGCATAGCCGTGGGCTACGAGCACAGAGCCATCGAACTTTTTCACTCGATGTATAGCATTCGAGCCAACCGTCGAGATCTTATGATCGAATAAGATGGGAACTGTCGTGATTGTTGCGTTTGCCGGGCGGTCGATGCAAATTCGTAAAATTCACGTTCGTCGATTGCACGTTTAAAATTTTCTACAACGAGACCGCCCGTTACAATTGCATTATAATTGCGTTGCCAGGCTCGGAAAGCTACCGCATTTGCGTCAATGCATCGTATTACCAATGCTACTTTGACCCGAGATAACGAGATACTCTAGCCGAGATAGATCGTCTCGTTTTAATATCGGATTTCAGGATTATGTACGAATTGTGGGAACGAGAATGCACAATAGATTTGTATTTGATTCCAAATGTTGCTCGTGCTCCTAGAAATTGTACATATATATGTTGATACACATACTATTTTTTAAGCTTCTGGAACCGCCTAAAGTGATAAAATTCAACGCGAATTCTTTCTCACGAAACGCAGGATATTCTGATGTCGTGTTTATATATATAAGAATTAAATATTGCATAATTATTATATTAAGACGCCGAGTTATTAATTTCAAATACGTGATACACGCGCAAATTCGACCACATATAGTTTTGTAATTCGCGTAAACGATGCGATGGCGCGATATTGACTATTTTTCAGGACCATCGTCGTGCTTACGCGCTTAATGAAAATTATGTCGAATACAGCGTGGAACAAGTCGACGTCTGTGTAACGGCGTAACCGGTAGCTGAACCATGCGGGCACGCAACCTAGGCAGCAGCACTTTGATCAAGGGACGTGGATGTCTCGTACCGCGCCGCTGCATTGCTCAACCGTGCGCGTACAATGCACGCAGACACATCCTATACGCGCGAATATTGAGACATATGCACGCTCGATTTACGCACTCCTCTCCGTGCACTCAATCACAGGCGACCGCCGATTGGGAAGTGCATCCGGGCGAAATTAACGAAGCCCCTTCGCAAATGAATTCATGGGCGTTTCCCCTGCTCGCTCGGCTATGGCTTCTAACACACATATACAGAGAGAGGGGGGAGGGAGCGGAGAACGTGAAAGAGAAATTACATCTTTACTTTTCAACTCGAATGAACTTTACGGGCTTAATGGTGTTTTTATTATTATAAAAAGCAGATATATAAAACAACACTCTGACTATCCAACAAATTAATAAGTAACATATTTCTATTTGTACATCCTTATGTATATTTAATGTTTTTTCTTTATTTTTATAGAATTCTTGACATCAAGGAGAAAATAATACTTTTTATTGTTTTAAAGACAATTAACTTTATTAACAGTGCTTGAAATAAACTACAAAAAGGACATTTAATTGGCGTAAATGTATATTTTTACGATATACATATTTTACAGTGTTTCCTTCTTAATTTATTTCATTAACTAAGGCTTGCCTGTCAATTACACAGAAATTAATGAAAATAGCAATGACCAGAATAATCGTGTCTGAATTTATTTCGCGTTTTCATCTCGTACAATTTATCGCACAAAGTGCTCTTCTCATACAAGAGATACATTCAGAACGTAATCGATATGTAATGGATATCCTATGTATTATATGCTGCTATTTACGAGAGCGAGATGACTATGTATGTAGGGTTCGTGCACTTTTAGCCGGGGTGGAAATCCCGCGGTTTATTAAAAATTTGAGTTTTCCCTGCCTTTGAGCACTAAATGATCGCCGCCATCTAGCGCGACGATGGCGGCTGCATGATATGTGTGTATCGCTTGCCACCCTCACCAGTTACGTGAAGCGGGATGGAAAGGCTCAGTGGCTCGTGTAGGACTTTGCAGCGCGAAACCGTTAAGTGGTTGAAGTGAAGCGAAAAATTGTTCGCTCGCGTTCTCTGCAACATCTTTAATGCACTTTAACATACAGAATACCATCGTATTGCGTGATCTCGATAAAAATTTGCATGATTCTTAAATTTACACGTGCATGGCTAAATTACACATAAGCGCTATAATATTTCGCAATAAGAATTTACGAATTTCAAGTAATTTGCGAAATTCATGAAATTGCAGATGAGAACTTTATTTTATTCGTGTACTCTACGAGAGAAAGTTCTTATGTTAATGATTATTCTACATTACTCATATTTCTGAATAAAATTTTGAATTTATTATATATGTAATAATTATAACGTCACTATGACTATCACTTTTCGGCTAATCCAAATATCTAGAACGATATCGTTTTATACGTGCAGATATCATAGAACACTTCGAGTTCGTGGACAATATTTTTAATTGAGCCGCTATACACGTATACGCACACATGGTATACGTTATCCATTGATATCTGATTTAATTCAACAATTCGAAATATCGAGACTTTATATCTATCTGAGGACATTCGATATATTCACGTATCGTTATTTTCATTTTATACATTTTATACATTCTCTTCTATACCTGCTCTTGTTATATTCCTATTTTTTTTTAAACATTCAGTATTTACAATATGTCATTTATATTATTTACTAGTTTGTTTGGAAGTACTATTTTTGACTATTATTAATTACTTATAAATAATTTGTATAAATAAATAATGTATAGAATATTATGAGAGATTTATTTATAATTAGAAATGAAGTTAAAAATAGAAATTACAAGAAGCATCAGGTGTCATAAACAAACAATTGTGCCGTACAATTTATATGCATTCGCGATGGAATTCGCGGTGGATAACGCGAGTAACCGATGATAGTAGTAGGTTTTTTTTTAGCAAGTAATTCCTTCACTTTGTGTCTTCGCGACGATAATTACAAAGTTATTGCATATAACGTATCCCGCACAAAAGCCCGCACTACATGCCTTCGGCCAAGCAATTGCATTCTACTTTCTCGTATATTCTCTCTATTGAATTTCGAGCGGATCGCACAGGGCAGGGAGGACATAGTAGTATGTGTGGCGGTAGTAATTGTACGGACAAAGTGGATCCAGAATGAATATGCAAACAACAATATGCAAACATCAACAAGCAGGATGCGAGGAGAAAACAGAAGGGATGTTTTAAAAAAGAAAATAGAAGAAAAAGATATATTGTAGGATCCAGCTAACATTTCGAAACACGCTAAGAACAGCTGCGAAGGAATAATCCTTATCTGTCTGCGCATACAATTTGTTTGAACATGAAATCTACTCTCGGGGAAAGTATATTACTGCGTACGGTAGTCGTAGTAAGAAAATGCAAAATCGCGTAATTTTCATCATGATTCGTCGCTTGTACATCAGTTATCGTTATTCCGAAATAAAAATTTATTTCGATAATATTGATCAATGAGAGGCAAATGAATTATATATAGTATTAAAAGTTCTACAATATATTTCTTAAATCTTTTAAAAGATTTAACATTCAAATTTTAATATTACCCGTAATTTTATTCAACTCAATTTTATTTTCGAGATATTATTACCAACACAATAGGAAGAGTTAATGCACGAGAGTAGTATGCCTCCGTGCCTGTTCGGACAACTAGCCTCGGTCTGTGTACAGCCAGCCGCGAACGTATTTGCATACTCGTTCAAACTACATATGTAATACATTCTACGACCGGATTCAACCTGCAACCTGGTTTTTACTCAATATTGTCGCTCGCACATAGCCTTTGTGTAAAAATTGCAATTCAAGCTTTCGGTTATTTTACACTCTTTTTCATTTTCCCTCAGGGCATCTCTAAATCAATGCGCACAGCGGAATGTTTTTACTACTCGAAAAACAAATAAATACTAGAGGTGTTTTTTAAGCCATTTTTAATCCTTACAAATCCGTCTTTAATCCATTTTTATAAATCTAAGATTGATTATAGATACAGAAAACTAATTTCCCAAATATAAGACGAAGCAAATGCACATGATTTGTGAAAACATATTGTAGTCGTATAATAATGTAGGATCAAAATACTTTTACTATTTTTGAAAATGAGAAAGGTATTCAGAGGAGAGAAAATCTTATTTCTGGTAAATACATGTACAATACACACAGAATAAGAAAAGCTATCCTGCGTGTATATCAAAAATGGATTCAAATGTTTTTGTAAGAAATTTGTTGAATCCAGCGATTGCATTTTCTGTAAAAAGCTTTAAGTTAAGAAAACAAGAAAGCGCCGAGCATCAAACATTTAATGGAAGTTTGTCAAGCCGGTAAAATAGCTAGAAGTAAATGAGGACTCGAGCGCATTTTTAAGATCTGACATGATGCTGGGCTTATGTGCTGAAGCGGAATAAAAACACTTTTACGTTGCCGCAGAGAATTTGTTCCGCGCACCGAGAGAAGAAAAGAGAAAAGGGAAATGACATGTAGTACATGAAATAGAACAAAATGTAAATGAAATGACAAATTATATATACGCCGCGCCGCGCCGGTGTGAAATACTGACACATGAAAATAGTTCTTGTGCGTGATCTTTTCTGCGTGATCTTTTCTGATCGAAACACACACGCCTCTGTTTTATATGATTACGCTATAGTACTTATGCGAAACGACGAATGAAGATGGATGATTGACTCGATTAATAAGATAAGAACGGTCATTAGATCCTTTAGAATTCTGCAGGAATTTAATACCTCGCAAGGCAGGTATGTGAAGAATTTGAAAATGAATTATGATGTATATTCTTCCAAAGAAAGAGGAGACGGAGAAAGGGCGCGTTCTATTCGAATTCACAGGAAACTTTTATGATGATCTTGCGGAAAAGCTTCGTTCAAAAGGATGAACGTCGCGCTTTTTAATCCCCGATCGTAATTTACATTAACTTCTCTTTATCTTTTCTCCGTTTACGGTCAATCGATGCTTTATTCTTATCGCTTCATGCAAAGCGTGTAATTAATAACCGCGACTGGTACGCGTTCGTCCTTCGGCGACCGGGGCGAGCGATCCATCGCTCTTCATTAATCATCCTCGCGTTTACACGCCCTGGCAGCCGCATCCGCGCGCTGTCCTTCCCCTCTCTGTTTCTTTCTCCCTTTCTCTTTTATATTTCTGCGTAAATATCATTTGCGCGGGCGGATGGCAGCGAGCGAAAGGTCGCTCGATAAAACCGGGGGTCACCATTGTCGACTGGTTAGCACTTTTTCGCGTGACAAAACGATTTTGCATTTCCTGTGGTCAACGCTCCTGTTCCGGCAGAGCATGGCCGGCCTGACATGACGGAACGCGAGGGACGACAAGAGCGAGGGGTTGTTTGGGTTGGAAAAAAAAACGACGAGCGTGAAATTTTCGATAGCGACGGATAAACGACCGCCGGAGCGCGTGTTCCCCGCGTACCGCCGGGATTTACATACTACATTTTCGATTACGGCGTTTAACTTTTTCGTTTGTCAGTCTTGGGGGAGATTTATCGCGCGCGGTGCGCGCGCGCGCGCGATCGCTTCCGAAGGCGCGATCCCATTTTATCGGATATGTCATTCAGACCCTTCTCTCGCATCGAAGCGAACGAGACGCCTCGCCCGTCGTGAGTTTCTATATTCACGTTTTCGGGCGCAATTAAAAAACACGCTGCAGTCGAGCATTGTGTAAAGTCTGATGGATTTTTAGCTGACAGTCTAGGCCCTAGGCCGATTGCGTGTTTAAATTTGTCACGATAGACGAAAAATGAAATTTAGTAAATCCATTATGAAAGTACGCTGCAATATTACTGATATCTTCTCGACAAGTATAATTTTTTTTCCGTATATGTTACTATTTAAATCTACCAAAATTATCGGGAATATTATATGAAATCTCTTCATTTCCATAAATAGCACATTTTGTAGAGAAATTCTTTCAATAATATTTCCGTCGGATTATGCGCAAATTGTAAGATACGTGTTTCCGGCGAGATTTCCAACATTTATTAAGGCGATCGTTTTGCGTTGGCGTCTCGGTGCTGACAGAGAAACGGATGATACAGGCACGAAGTGCGCGAAGCGACGTGCCTATATGCAACATCCGGCTGCAAACTACAACATCGATGCAAGCGAAGCATCCTTTCGCTCGTACATACGTTCCTAATTTCAGAGAAACGGTGAGCGCAACTCAGCCTGCTGGCCATTCGAGATCAGTGGCGTGCCGTTACCAGGCGTCGTCCCGTATACCGATCCGATTTCGCTGAATATGTTCGGTGTCCGTAACAGATACGCCGCGAACAACGGGGAAATGCCTCGAGGGGGCTCGTTGCAATAATGAGTGTGTTGCATTAACCGCTCGTAAAAAAAACCCGCGGAGTACATGGTGTAAAGCGATTATTATACGTGTACTTACTCGGTGCAATTTTTTATTTTAGAAAATGTAAACCCTTTAAAGTAAAGGGAAAAAAAACGGTAAAAATTTCTTTAGAAGTAATTAGGATGTTTTTATTACATTATTCAGTTAAAAAGTTATATCGTTACATTTTATTGCGTGCCTTCGCTCTCATACCAGCAGCAGGTTTTTTCTAAGTTCGATGTTTTGTTTTCCTCTTGAGGAAAATCTTATCCATGTCTTAATTAGCGAGAAAGCTTAGCTTCCAATTAGACTGTAGTGGACTTTAACTTGAGGAAAATTTAATTGAGAAGCTATAATTGTTGAGATATTTAATCTGGAAATTTTAAATATCGATGACGTTAATACAGGCTCTTTGGAATTTAAATTCTACGAAGAAAACTGTTCGGCATTTGGCTTAACAATGTCGGTGCACATATAACATATCACTTTCAATTTGCGATAAATTTTTTTTTCCAATAGCAACGCCATTGTGTTTTGCTTCAATACATTTATACTGAGCGCGTCGACTTTTTGCGTGAAAATAAACAACAAAAAATAAATATCCTGGCAAAAATATCCGCTCAATTTTTTTCAAAAATGGATTTTCTTGCTACGTTTTTATAGTTTTGAAAATTTGTTTCCCCGTTTAATTTTACTCCCTTGTTCGATATTATTGTACGCAATTAAATGTCTTTGATATAATATGAATGTGCTCGATTTGTTAGGCGCACAGTTTGTCGCGTGATTAAATTTACTGAAGTTTTCGATCGAGTTTTCAACGCCTTAGCTGAAAAGAGGGAACAGTTGGTGATCCCTTGTACAGTACTCAGCCATCGAAAATGAAAAGTCGTTCAGATGGAAGACATTTCCATGTAAATCTGCATCTCGCTGCCACTTGTACCACTTCTGGCTTCTCTGTCGACGAGTGGCTCGTAGCGGAGCTTAAACTGATCTCAAAATTCCTTTCATCGTTCCGTCGACTTACATGGGCCCCTTTCGCGTCAAGCAAGATTGAGAGAACCTCTCGTGCATTACAGAGGTCTTATTAGCGCGTCGCGACGTAGAGACTTGCAAAATTTAGGATGTCTCTAGCCTTGCCAGGGTCCATACGATATATCTCCTTGATGGGACTTCGGGGAACAATTATTGCTATCCAAGCCCCTTCCGCCCTTATTCCAGCCGTCTCCACGATGAACTCATTGAAGGCTTTACCGCTGCGACCTCCCGATTTAACGAGACGAACGTTGTGATTCACGAACTATAGTGAGACGGAACGTAGCCAATTAAAGCCAATTTGCGTCAATATGAGGATAATCGGCAACTTTTTGCGGGTTTTGTTCTTCAATAACATGGACAGTTAAATCTTGATTTAATAATTTTTTAAAAAATTGAGATTAGGGATTAATATATAATATAGAACGTTATTACCTTCTAATTGATGTTCCGCGAAATAATGTAAAAAAATATATATATGTATATACACATACATATGGTTATCAATTTAATTCCACAATTTTTCCACCATTTAAGAATATTACGTTACTTGATGAATATTGAAATAGAAGAAGAATTGAGAGACAGAGGGCAGAGTTTCATAAGCGTGATATTAAATACTCGCGGTTAATTTATATTTGCATTTGTACATGCCAACATTTTATTATGAATGCGAGCATGAATGCGAGTATGATCTATACACACAGGTATGACAATTTCAGCATAATAAATTAATGCTCCCTCAAGAGAGCAGCGAAGTGGTAAAAGCCTCGCGCGTCGCAAATTGCTGGTTCTCATTATTATTGCTGCTGACCGTGGCTAACATCCTCTATCCTGTATCCCGGCCGATGAGCGAGGCAGCGCAACGTTATTATGACGACCTACGTTAAGCTAATGATAACTATGGTATGCGCTAACGAGCTTCGGTATTCCTGATACTGATCCAACTCATTCTTGGCTATCAAGATGACTGATATCGCTGTAAAATAAAAGTCAACTAATTTTCACAAGTCATAGGTAGGGTGTGAGACAACGCCAGTAACTATCGACACAATAATTCGACGATCATGCGATAAGTAATTATTTCATCAATTTGCGTGCATGGCATCTGCAATGGCGCATCTTGCCGGAGTATTTCCTTTGTTATATTATTCTCGCTTGTGGTGGGGTTCTAATATATCCACACAGATTAAAGCATCGGTGTACCGACTCAAAGTAAATTTAACCCGCATTTACGGCAAGCTGTACCGCGAAATTGGTGTTAAATTACTGTAATTAATTGCCACGAGTAAGCTACACCTCATCCGTATGCGTCATTACTGTGTTCTTTAGCATTCTTATACTTTAGCAACGAAAATTCTGTTATTTCTTCATAAATTAATGATCTAAGTAAAAAAATAATTAAGTACCTCAAGTTGGAATCGCGTGATATAATTAATTAATAGGATATTATTAGTTTTTGAACTTTTTCTCGCATAAAAAGATTGATTTATCTTAAAAAGTTTTAAACCGTTCTTAAATCAATGAAAGTAATGAAACGCAGTTCACATAAATATGCATTATCAATTTTTAATTTACTAAAGTTTTTAAAGTAATTAAATATTCAAAGGAATATAAATATACGAAGCAATATACATTTATATGTTTTAATATATAAAATTCCAACGTAAAAATTAATTTTGATATCTTATGAACAAATCTACTCGATAGTGTGGTATTAATTTTGAAATTGCTTTCTGCCCGAATGTTATTGTTACTATTGAATAATATAACGCTTGAATACTTTTTCGCGGTAGAATGGTCGGGAAAATGATATTTTTCCACAATACTTCGCGCATAATGTTGCACTAGCGGCAATAGCGGTGGTAGCTCAACCGCATCTCTTCTCCGCCCTCCACATTTTCTCCGTTCCATTATACGTGGACCCGGGTCATAATGTATTCGCTCGGTTTAAAGCGTCATGAGCGTTCCGCGCGCACGAACGCGCCGAGCGCGCCGGGCGCCGGGCGCCAGGCGCCAAGACCGGGTATAACCCGTTGCGGCATGTACTGCCGCAGAATTGGTGTTAAATTACAATTATTAATTGCAGTAAACAAGCTACATCGTCGTCCGCGCCGGCTCACTCGCTTATGTAGTCGCGTCATTTGCCTTTAATTCGGTGAACGGGCCCGCGGGTGCTGTGCGCGCTTCTAGATTATCATGCGGAAATTTTCCGGCGAAATGATGGAAATTATTTTAAAGCGAGGCTAGCAAGACTTTGCCAAGAGTTTCGCCGTGTTCTCCTCACGCAGAGTGTCTCGGTGAATATCTTGCAAGTTTATTTACTGACTGACGTTCTGAGGACAGTGCTAATCAGCCTGAAGAAATTTTCTTGGGCCATCTTGGAAGACCTGGCTCTCTTAGAAGCCTCGGGCTCTCTTAGGGAAGAAAATAAATATACGAGACTGGGTAGAAAGTTAAAATATCGAGCTTTTAATTTCTTTTTTGAAAAAATGTACAAAATATTAGATGGGTGTGGTTAATCGTAATTCACATCTGTACCGCTGAGATGCATATAAAGACATATACTTATAGAAGCTTAATTCTACGAGTCTATATTCTAAAATTAAAGTTAAAAGTATAATAGACATTTCCTATTTTTTATACTTTTACATTCTAAAATTATGAAAATGGTATTTATAGGAATTTATGATATATTTAAGTTCTGATTGTGTGTGTGTACGTGTGAAATAAAGCGTATTGAAATAAAGCATCAAGAATCGCGTTGATCGCGATGCACTACTTTTGGGCATATACATAGATTTTGCGATCGCCATCCACGATTGCCGCTCTTGCAAAATTCTCGATCGATCGGTGTCGTTTCTCAAAATATATCACATATATCTTTACATTTTACCTCGAAATGTTATTTCGTGATCGCAACGAAACTATTTCACGTCGCAAATTCACGAGCATACTCCTAGCGGGGCCGCGAGGTTTATTGCAAGCGCGGCGACGCCACGTGCGATGAAAAATGGGCAGCACCGTGTAACCGCGATAACGATAACGATTGCGTATCACTTACAACGATCGGTAGCATTTCATTCCGATTCGATACACAACGTGCGCGCACGCGTAACGCAAATGCAACGTTATTGCTGGCCAGGTATTAGCCGACTGCGCCCACACATCTTGAAGCGGATTTATTTGCCATCGCGCATAACGTTAACGTTTACATTTTGATGCGCGATCGACGCTCATCCACGTGCTTTTACGTGCATTTAGAACGGACGCTCTGGAAGCCATCGCATAAATTCGTGCGAACTTAGCTCGACGCGAATGCAGCGCGCGCAGAATACGCGGAATAGAATGCCACGGGAATTCTTGAGAGGCAAGATGCATTCGAACGTTCGAATGATTTCGCATTTTCCGCATTCGCACTCGCACTCGTATAGATGAGTCGTTGAATATAATAAAATCCAGCCTGCTCGTCGCAGCATCTTGCCGCGATGTCACATAAAACGCGGAAGTCAGTGTACTCGCGTATCATTAAATAATTACGAGCGGAAAAGTATGGTCGTATCCGAATTTTTTCTCTTTTTACGTAATTTTTTTGCTCATGAAACATGCACTCTCCGTCTCAAATTTCAATCGCAGGCTTTTAACGGAAACCAATACCGACGCGGAAATGATTTTATCGCCATCGTCGACGGATTCTTTCCTTATATCGGCAAATCTTGTACAAAACGGCGTTCCTCTATGTATATTTGATGTGTCGCTGATGGAGTCCATTACACAGCGAGCAGACTTCGAACTCCCTTTTTCCATTCCGCAGTTCCGAGATCGGTGCTACGGGAGCAATTCGAGGGCGAGGTCGAGGCGGACGAGTTGGCGCTGATGCACGAGTTCGAGGAAGGATTCGACAGGGCGGACTTCAGGGCCGAATTCAGCCCCAGTCCAAACCTCGAAGGACCGCAGCCGCCACCGCGGGACAATGTCTCGAGAAATTTTCCGACCGTCAGCTCATCCCCACCTCGCGCACGGACCAACAACGACGGTGAGTTCCGCCTAGCGGTTTGTTTCTTCTTCTTATTTAAGAAAAGCGCATGTTGCATTACAGCAAATGTATTTCAACTGCATGTACAATAATATATATATTTCTAACGTTTTATTCCGTACAAGAACGAGATAGTAATAAGCCGGTGATAATGTATCACACGTCTTAATGCTTAAATACGTGGTTTAAATAGTTTCAGATACTTCTTATATAATTTAATTCTTGCACATGGAAGAAAATTATTTTTACAACTCTGTTTCTCTTTCTAAAATGAGAAAAATATGATCTATATTTTTTTATATGTAATATATTATAATTGTAGAAAAAATATATATACGTGTTCTTGTTATATTATTTTATTCCTGAAAATACAGCAGAGTTATTTTTGCGCATGCTAAACTTTTTAACAAGCAAACTTGCAAATAATACCTATTTTTTTATCCATTCCATAATATTTATATTCTCCTTGTTTCAAGATATTTTCATTTGTAAATGGTATGCGAAATTTTTGCATGCAATTCGCACGATTGTATTTTTACATGCTTGTGCTTTTGCTCATGATCGATCTGCATTTGACACACCGACCGACGTGCGTATACATATTAGACATTATCAGGCGGAAGTTGCGTCCAGGTAATACGCGTGAGTGCTAAAGGCGATTAGCCGGCTTCCGTGTCGGGATTATGAAAATATATTTCGGCAAGTTCTCCGCTCCAAAGCGTTATCCGAGCAGTTGATTAATTCTACTCATTTATAAATAACCGCATAATTGTATAATTACTTGCGGATGACGAGGTAAATTATTATTTCCATGACTAATTAATCCGGGCGCCGGGACATCAACGTGGGATCCATTTATACTGTACATTTCACTACGTCTACAACTGCGTTATCACGATGCATAACGCATTTTTACATAATAAAATTATCTTCCCACGAATTCGTGTGGAAAAAGGAAACAATGAAAAGGTAAAGCCGAAAGTAAATGCTTATGAGATGCGTTGTCCCGGAACAATGGTGTGAACAATAATATAATATTTAATATGTAATACAAATTACGTTTAAATGACATTCTGACAATTGAACATGCAAATGGAAAAAAAATGCAGCTCGGATTTTTTTTGTTTTTCTGAGCTGCGTTAATTTATTTTATCGCGGCGCTGACGAGCAGCACGACGAAGGGGCGTATTAAAGTCCATTTTTACGCTTCCGTTCTTTTCACAGCAAGGGACGTTTCAACGCATTGAAACGTTTTTCCGTTTCTTTTTTCTTCTTCTCCTACGCTCTTATCGCGTTGCGTACCGTATAAAACGTGGGAAGCAAAGCGCTCGTCTTAAAGTCGCTCTCATTGCCGGAAGTATCCGGATGTACGTAACTTTATATCCTGTATAGCGATGTCCGCAATGAAATTACTTACCAGCTCGATGAAAAGCACGGCCGGAGAGAGCGGCAGCATCCAGCCGCTTTATATTCACTTCGCCTCCGAGCGTTTTCTCTTCCGCTTTTTATTTTTTATGCGAATTCGCCAGCAGCGTTATACAGGACTGGTGTTATTAGCGTCGCATGCAACGAGGGCATTTTGCGAACCCTTGTTATCATCACCATTCATTAACGCTTTCAGTCCCGTGTAATTTTTCCGTTCGATATTTAAGCCGCGGCGTGTCCCGTCACAGTGATGCAGCTCTATGCTCGGTCCGCCATGCATCAGTGACGCGGCTCAGTATTTAGGCCAATGCACTCGAATGATTCATCTCGATATTTATAGTCGGACGCATTTCGAAACGCATTTAAACGTTTTCAGACCTGTCACGACGGAGTTTTTTCGCTTTCGTCGTTGCACCTATAACCTTGTAAAATGCCATTATCTATTCTATTAGATATAGGATTTCTCTACTAAGGCCGATTAATGGGATAAACCGACCGTTTCATCGGTTGGAAGGGTGAAACCAACTCATTAAAGCCGAGAGAAATTAGGTAAGTCGATCGGTTTAGAAGTTCAACTTCTCAAAGATCGCCTGACCGGGCACAGTACTGTAATTGGATATGCATTCACTCGAACACTCCTTGCTGACACCTTTGCTTTGTGGGTCCGTTGACTCATTCGCTATTGCCCTCGGTTATTCACTTCGGTGGCTTCGGCAAAGTGAAAAGCAACACAGAAGGAATATACATTAGAATAATATATAGGGAAAGGTACGAAGATAAATAACCTTACGAAGTAGGGAATTTATATGAACATCTGTTATTCTATTGAATGGAACATTCGAAATATGGCATCTTACTGGATTGTAGTGATTCACTGACGAAGCTTACGCATCAAGATGTTACGCATCAAAATTTGTATATCTCGCTGAGAGAAAGTTAAAATATCACTTCGGTATCTCAAATCTTTTTACCCCACACGATATTCTTATCTACGTATTTATAGGTCAGCTAAAACAGGAATTCAGAAGCACATGTCCGCAGATAAAAATACCGATAAAGCTAAATTGGTTCAAAAGCAGATTAATGTATCGGTAATCTATTGTATTCAATTCGCGTGTAACATAGATATGTGATGGTAATAAAATATATCTTAGCGTATGTAATATATGTACATATATAATATATTATTTGTTATCTCATTGTATGCGGTGAACATTGTATGCGAGTAAACGAGAAATTCAATCTCGGGCGCCAATATCGGGTATTTATATCCTCGAGCCACAATTTGAGATGATAGAATATTAATTAAGGGCGATGAAGTTATGAATGAAAGAATATGATAAAAAGATAGGATAAAAATAAAAGAACTTTTATAGATTTTTAAACATATGACGAAGAAGTATAGAAGTATATAGGTAAGACTAGTCACTGTATTAATAAAAAAATATCTCTCAGCTCCTGAAAAAAGAGTTGCTGCCTCAGAGTCCACGCGGCTTTTTTCAGTGTAATATCCGTAGCTGTCAATAACTTTATAAATATCCTCCTTTTTCTAACGTGTTGTTGTTAACCCTCGAGAATATTCTTTTAATTTTAAAAAATGCTGTAACACATATACGCGCATATACGTCACTTAATTATGTTATAATCGTTAATTTCTCTCTCTCTCTCTCTCTCTCTCGAGAGAGAGAGAGAGAGTGAGAACCGTACAGCAGTAGTCAAATTGAGGAAGCATTAAGGCAGAGACAAGCTTCACCCGAAGTGGGACTGGGAGGAGTTGCCTGCAAAGTTTAAGCTGATAGAGAGCCGAATTCACTTTGGAGATCGTTTTAGTCGCCTGTCTTTCCCATGAGAGAGCGCTGTTGATTGTGACACCCAAGTACTCCACCGAATCCGAGAAAGGGATCGCGGATTCTCCAACACGAACCTGAGGCACAGAGTCCAGATCGATGCTCCTTACAAAGCGCAGTGTTCCCAAGATCATCGCCTTTGTCTTCCCAGGGTTGATCGTAAGCTTGTTGACGACAGCCCACTGTACGATCCTCTCTATATCCTCATTAATCCTCCCAATAGCGTCAGAAAGAAGCCCCGGCTCCGCATGCAAATAGATCATAAGATCATCCGCATAAAAATTATACTTGCAGTGCCGCAGTATATCTCCGAAACCCACCAGGTAGAGGAGAAAAAGGATCGGTCCGAGAACAGAACCCTGAGGTACTCCCTTTCGAACAGTTCTCTCAGTCGACGGCATCCCAGTGGACGGATCGCGTACCGCCTGTCTTCTATTGGTTAAGTAGGAACAAAGCCAACGCAAGGTAGAACAAGCAAAGCCCAGATTCATGGCCTTGCCAATCAAGGTGTCATGACAGACATTGTCAAAGGCCTTAGAGAAGTCAAAAAATACGGCTATCGTGATCCTCCTCCTATCCGCAGCCAGCCTGACCTCGTCCAAGACCCTTATGAGCGCTGTCTGCGTGGAAAATCTTTTCTGTAGGCAGACTGAAAAGGATCGAGAAGGTTGTGTTCCTCCAAGTATTCCATAATCTGATCCGCCGCAATGCGCTCGAGGAACTTGGAGGTGGCACACAAGATTGAGATCGGCCTAAAGTCATTTAACACGGCAGGACGTCTAACTTTAGGGACGGGACAGACAATGGCTGACTTCCAAATCTCAGGAAAAACCCCGTGGGTGAAGCAAAAGTTAAAATGTGAGTCAAGGCTGGAAGGATGCTCGGGAGCGCCCCAACCACAAGTCTCCGAGAGAGTCCATCCACACCCGTGGCATCCGACTTACACCTGCAGATGGTCCGAACAATATCCAGGGGCTCAATGTTGCTCCAATAAAATTTAGAGTCGTCATACGCAGTTTCACCCAAGTAGATGACCGGGCTACAGTCCGTGTTCGACGTCACGTTGCACGTAAAGTGGTCAACAAGTTCCTCGCTAGTAAAAGCGAGATTCTCAGTCCTTGCTTTGGGTTTAAGAAGACCATATTTTCTTAGTTTTCTCCAGATCTCGTTAGGCTCATTTAAATCCTGGAACTCTTTAAGGAAGAACTCCGACTTAGCCCTCCGTACCTCGACCTGCACCGAGTTTCTCAGGCGTCCTAAAGGTGAGGTAGTTAGCGTCCGTTCTGCTCCTCATCCAGACTCTTCTGGCTCTATCCCTCTCCCTCATCCGGGATTTAATATCCTCCGTGAGCCAGGGTGCAGGCAGGTTCCTGGGTTGCATGACTCGGAAGGGAGCGTGCTGTCGTAGCAAGTCAAAAGAAGCCTGTTGAAGGTATCAACTTTTGCGTCAACACTTGCTGCAGAGTATAGCCCAGACCAGTCCAGAGACGCAAGTTCGTCAAGAAAGTCTTCTGGATTAAAAGCACGAAAATCTCGAACTCGGATGGTACGCTTAGGGATCCGCTCTATCCTGACGTCGTAAGTAATAGCGATGAGATCATGAGCGGACAGAAAGCAGGCCTCACGCTGTTCGTAATTAACAAGTTTATTAGCCTCGTCTATAAGGCACAGGTCAAGCAGGGTGGAGGCAGTACGGGTATGATGCGTAGTGGTGTAGGGCACAAGAAAAAAGTTAGATGCGCTTACAAACGATCGAATATGTTCCGAATCAAAGGTCGAGGAGCAAAGATCGGCATTAAAGTCCCCGAAAATAATGGAGTGTTTGTAATTAACCGATAAATCAGAGAAGACGTCAAAGAAGTCCGAAAAAACCGCAGTGTGGGGGTCTGTAAACAACGGCTAATAGTATTTTGGAGCAGTTCTTGACGGAAATCTCAAGGATTAGATGTTCAGGACCATCACAGTTGTCGTTCCCAGATTGGCGCAAGGTCGAGGCCTGAAAAGAGTTCGACACGTATACTGCCACCCCCCCACCGTTTCTACCGACACGGTCGCATCTCAAGAGATGATATCCATAAAGAGAGACCATATGGTCAGGTACCTGCGGCTTTAACCAGGATTCAGATATGCAGATAATATGATATCCCGAACCAACGAAAAAGGATCGAAATTCGTCCAAGTGAGCGAGTAGCGACTGGCAGTTCACATGACAGAGGCGTAAGCGATTTTCAGTGTTATTGTCCATAATTAATACTGCTCATTCTGTCCACAACTCTTCTGCGCAGTATCGGGCAATTCCTGTCGTCCAGAGCCGAATGCTCTCGTTCAGCTTGAGGCAGCCATCTCATGCAGTTTCCACACATGGGAGTAGCACTTCTATTTGTACAATTCTTTGTTTCGTGACGTCCAGTACAGTGCCCGCAGATGGCCTCGAAGCGACAGTCCTTCGCGAAGTGCCCAAAAGCGAGGCATTTATAACATTGGAGTACCCTTACGTGGTCCGAGATTCCGCAGGCGAAGTATCCAATATAAGCGAATTTGTTCTTAAGTAGGAAAGTACGAATGTCCGGAGTAACTTCTATCACGCAGTTAGTAGTGCGCCTATCGTTTCTCCGAGGGTACGCATAGATAACCTTGACCGAGTTAGCGTCGAAAGATTTAAGATTCAATGCGATTAAGTCCGATTTTATCTCGTCCCTTGACATGCTACAGGGCACGCCACGTATTAACAGTCTCGGATTTATTTTACCCTCCTGCTCGAGTTTGAGTCCAGCTCTTTCAAGTTCAGAGGAATTCGTAATCTTAGGCAGGTCTACGGATAGAGCTCTATTCGCACTCCGTTGTTTCTGGCAGAAGAGACCCTATTGACTCTAAGATTATATTCAGCCGGCTTAATAATTTTTTGGAGCGTATCTTTGGTTTCCCTGGACGTTTTGTATCTCCCCGCGAAGTCCTCCCTGGGAGTAACGATTAAATTCGTAGTTTTTGGTCCTATAATGGGGGGGCCGCGAGCCGCCCTCACCCACGACTGCTCAGAGGCAGCCACAGCCGCATAGGAGGGCATAGAGGGGGGCCCGGATATCTCGCTCGCGCACGCAACGGGGCCTTCGCCAGGCGTACATGATGCAAATTTATCGCAAGTGTTTCGCACGACATCGCCGACAATGCCCCTAAGTCTCTCTTCGAAGTTCTTATGCAGGATATCATTTCTAACAAGCTCAGATATGCAGCGGACAGCTCAACAAAAGCCACCTTGCAGGCGCGAAAGGCTGTTTCGATGAGAGTCTTTTTTCTAGAGAAGGAGCTTAGAGACACCGTCGTGATGTGAATTTATAATATTTCTGAGGGAATTAACTCTAGACGCATTCATATATGAATTTAGTGTTACATCCGACGTTGTTGATGATTCCGATGCGATGGTATACGTCGTGTAGTGCCCTTAGACCTTGTTTGTGTTGTCATTTAGCGCCGCGACTTCAACAGGTCCGTCATCCCGCCCGCGAGGAGCCAATCAACACCAAAGACGCATGCGCACGTCGCTCAGATGGCCGGAGAAGAAAACGAGATCCAGGCAAGAATCCGCAAGATCCGCAGAAGACAAATATACGGCTGGATCTCAATCCCGTGGATAAAAGTCAAAGGATAGGCAAGCGAAGAGGCCTTGCAACTCACACTCTGCAAAAAAGGAAGGCCCGAGGGGCATAGGGCGGCAGAAAAATCACACCGAAATCAGAGCGATATTAGACACGTCTGTGTATACTCACGTCGAGAAAGAGAGAGAGAGAGAGAGAGAGAGAGAGAGAGAGAGAGAGAGAGAGAGAGAGAGAGAGAGAAATTAATGTAGATCTATATTCTATAACAATGTGCATCTATCAAACATTGATTAATATTCTAATGCTGTGTTTTTAAAGTAGCATAATTTTAACGTCGGCAAAAGTTTAAAAGAGAAAGACAGAAGAAATGGATCATCGACAAGTTATTCATTATTAACAAATTAGTCTTCCAATTGTATCAATGTCGTTACGTAAATTATTGCAAGATTGCACGATCCAAACGATTATAGATATATGTACTAACTGACTGCAAATCCTAAACGATTATTCTGAGCGAGAAAGAGAAGCCGTGCATCCCCCTCGAGTTTTCGAAAGGGGTTATTCCGGGTACCAGTTACGTGGCGCGGTCGGTGGCTTTAATGAGTTCGTCGACGAGGCGTGTATAATGCGATGCGCTAAGAGACCCTCATCTCCGCATTGTCTTCGCGCGGAGACGCCAACGCGTAATGACTGCGCCGCGTACGTCGCTTTGATGCCCGCCGTAGATTATCGAAATTGCGTTATCGTTCAACGAAATAAACCTGCGCGAACGAAATAATTGACTTAACATCGGGGATGTTAAATGTAATAATTTATGTCATTGACGCATAATGATAATTATTATGTTCGGGCGTGATAGATACCGCGTTCCTGTCGTTCCTATGTTTCTAAAGCACGATAAACGTTATCATAATATAGCCATGTATTACAATGATATCTTTAAATATCTTTAAATATCTAAAGATTTTTAATTCCTTAAATATCTTTAAAAGAGATATATGTAATATATCTTGCATTCATGTAAAAATTTCTTTCAATTTCATTTGGAGTTGTTGAAATACAATGAAAACTGCGTGTTTTTCGTGGCAACAAAGTGTGTGATTGAAATATCAGTTTGCAGGATTAATTTCTTATTAGCATTGATCGAAGGAAAAACAGAAATGTAAAACTTCGGGTAAAAGAAAATTAATAAACTTAATTTAGTCACTGACGGAAGCTGGCTTAGGGTTATCTTGATGAAGATTATCTTAAAAAACTGACAAATTTGCTCGAAATTAATTATAAAAGATGAAAAGTCCGATCTCGCCCTCGGCCACCCACGCGTTCTTCGGTCTTCATCTTCTTCGTTCTCAACGTGACCCCGGTCACGTGTAAACGCAATCAGACAGCAGGGAGACAATGTTTGTATATATATATATATATATATATATATATATATAGTTTTTGTGTGTCTATATATAGACACACACAAAAACTCGACGTTCAATTCGTTCGTTTAGCGTCCTACCGGTCTGTATAAATTGCAGGAAAGACAGCAAAGATGTCCTAAAGCAAGATAAAGATCGGAGCAGGGAGATAAATATTGTATTAAAGTTCACCACGTGAAATCTGTTACACGTCACGCGAAAGATTCGTATAAATCTGTTCCTTAAGTGAATATAAATATATCGAAATTTACGAGCAATACAATACAATCTGGTCAATAAAGATAAAAATAAACTATCAGTAGATATTATTTTAAACGTCCATAATAATTTACGAAATTGGATGATTAGTATCACGCGAGTTCTTGCATTTTATAGGTCGAGTAACGTAAAATATGCACAAGTACATTTGCGAACATATTTGTAACGTACCTACGAATAAATGAGTTATTTCCAGTTACCTCTTTTATTAATCCTTGTATTATTATGCAAATTTCGAACTCGGATATTTCCAACAATGGTTTTACTTATTACTAAATGTTCCGAAACTAGGTTAATTAATTTTCAAGCAGGATAATTAAAGCACATCAATATTTTTTTCCTCGTTAAGTATATTTTCCTTTTATTCGAGAAATAGAATGGGTCAACTAGAGCCACACACAAGAGAGAAGTGTTAATTTGCAATCTTCACTTATTCGAGGTACGAACATTTACATTGCAGCATCGCAAAATTTCAGTGGAAACCGGCCGATTACGCACGTGGTTCTGCCACAAGACCTCCGAATGGAGTATACGTGTCGCCGTCAGTGCATATAATTCAGGCTTCTAATTAAAAGCGCTCGCACCTGCTCTTTGCTGGCTTTAGTCCGAAATCATATAATTTCTCGACCGTACACGCGAATGCGCAACGTTCGTTATATTCGGATCGTGAATTGCAACTCCGTTCGAGTACAAAAGAAATCTCGCTTTTATGACGGTGACTCTGTGTACGTTCCTGAAAACTATCACCGGTGCAGACACAGCGACGAGCGACGTCGACATAGCTTGCCACCGAGAGGCAATATCCCACGCATTCCGGTATCTTATCCAATCCTGTAAGGTCGACAGTCTCTCCCTCGTTTTTCTCGATTTTCCTTATATACTTTGTCTACTTTCCGAGAGAAAGTTTCGTCTTGTACTTTCGAAATCAATGAATAACTAAACTCGTCAACTCGATACCAGTCTCATATACAATATAAACTTTTCTATGAATATGTTCTACGTGTAAGATAACAAGTTGTAGCTCATTTTTACATCCTTGACTTAATTTCGAAATACCATAGCTTGACCTAAGATCCTTCAAAGGTCATCGATGTTCATCCACGTGTAAAATTGTATACGTTAATTATTGTCGCTTTTATAATATAAAAAAAAATTTATGTTTGAATAAAAAACAGCGTTTGCCATTTCCTTACTTGAAATATCTCAATTTTTATACTTTAGCAAAATTATGTTTATAAAAATTTATTTTCATTAAAACGAAATATTCCGTATGTTCTTTCTACATTCATCGATACGAATATACCAGACGCGTGTCGCGCGTCTCCTGCATTTTGTGATAGTCTGTATTGGCGTTTAAAACTTCCGTCAAGATCAGTTTTTCCTTTGATCAAGATTTCGTCCGGGGGTCTTTCTACTCGCCGTCTACGCAAAAAGGGTTGAAACGGTGATCGTTCATGGGGAAAAGGTTGCGCATCGTGCCGGCGGTGCGGAATATCGGACGCGCCGGATGTGCACCGACCGAGATTAAAGGTGAAAGGGGACGTCGAACTATCGGGGGAAAAAATCTCAGATAAAGTTAATGCCACCTGATGGGCTACGATATGTGAGCGATGAAAAACCTGTGAACCTGACTTTGCGTCTGGCGAAGTAATCCCTATTTCTCTCTTTCTCTCGCTCCATTCTCTCTCTCTCTCTCTCTCTCTCTCTCTCTCTCTCTCTCTCTCTCTCTCTCTCTCTCTCTCTCTCTCTCTCTCTCTCTCTCTCTCTCTCTCTCTCTCTCTCTCTCTCTCTCTCTCTCTCTCTCTCTCTCTCTCTCTCTCTCTCGCTCCATCCCCCTCTCTTTCTTTCTCTCTGTCTCTGTTTCTGTCTTTCTCTCTCGTTCAATTTCAGCATGAATCGCCGTTGACGACACGTTTTACTTCGCCGGCTTTGCAAACTTTATCGAAGGCACCGTAGATTCTATCGTGCCGTTAATTAAAGATAATGACCGAGTACACTCTTCCCAAGACATGACTATATTCTTTTACCCGTTTGTCAAGTCTTCGTCAAGTCAGAACGAAATTAAACTTCGCGAATAAATTACATGAATTTGCATCGTGTGTAAAGAAGATCAAGAGAGAAACGGCGATTTGGTTTGCGGGACGGATGCGCTGAAATATTCAATATTCTATTTAGATACGTGTACGAAAATGGAGTGCTCCTCTATATTATAAAAAACAAGCGCTCCAAAAATAAGAATATCACGGATCAGATGTGTAGAACGTAGTAAGACTTTGCGAAAGGAATTAAAAAATGCATTGGATGAACTGCTGGCGAGAAGATTATATAAATCGTGCTCAGACATCGAAGAGGAAAATCTGCTCGAACTTTTCCGCGTCTTACTTTCTTTAGAACGCCGAATAAATTTGACACATTCGATTCCAACTTACTGGCTCAGGTGGAACAAAATATTTGCGAAGTTCTTAGGCGCAGACAAGCGCCACGTCTCGTAATCTCTCACGGTCGATTAGATCGGCGGATTTAATAATTGAGCTTCCCCGCCCAGGATAGTGATTAGTGATATCGCGCGAGGAATTGTTCGATATTAAAAATGGAGTTAAATTGACCCGCCGGTAATCGGTGTAAGCGGATCGGATTCTTCGATGCACTTTCTCAACTAGAATCGGGAAATGCAAATTACATCTCAAATCCTATTAGATGGTAGGAAAGTCAATGCTTACGGAACCATGGAAGCATTTTAATAGCCGCAAAGAAGATTTATATTTGAGTCTTTTAATTTTAATTTTAGTATATTTGTACTTGAATGAAAATTAATTTGATTGTGATTAAAGTAGTTGAGCAAATATTTAAATATCGAAACTCATCTTGTATCAACCACAAGATAGAAACAAAAGTAACAAATTCAATATTTTTAACATCTTGAGAATTACGTGTAGTAGTTCAATAAAATACGTAACCATACTTGATAATTTTATGTAATTTAACAAGTCAAATTAATAAATAGATTTAAATGATTTTCTTTAACTTTTTTGGAAATTTAATCTCGCATAAAAACTGAATTATATTAAAATATACTTGGACGTACATTTAAACTTGTGAATTAATGCAGAGTTCTTTAGCCAGACCTAATTCTAATTGCGCAATATAATAATCTAAACAATCTGGCTATTGTTAATTGTTTGAAAATGCTCACTTACATTAATATTAACTTTGCTAATGATCATTTGAAATTCACTGCTACGACGTAACGTATAGTGTGATAAGCGGATATTGTGTAAATGTGGGTTGTCACCGTTTTAGGCGACAACGAAGAACACCGTCAGAATTGTACTGCCGACACAGACAAATGAGGATTGGCGCATATTTCGTCTTTAGTTAAGATAAGATAAGAAACGGCACGTTTCGCGCATTAGGGCCGCAGCCATTCCTGTACATTAGCCGGCAAACAATGATAAAACTTAGCGTTGAAATTGGATGGTTTTAATCGAGTGGAATGTCTGGGGACAATCTTAAGTTATCGTGTTTCGCCGTTGTCTCGACGTAACTAATTAAGTGAATCGTGTTGGCTCACCGTAGGATGGTGCACCCGGCGTGTTTCTCGAGCGCGTAATTTACAACTCTTTACCCAATTCTTCATATTTCAACTGTAACCGGGGAAAATGCGAGATAGAATGAAATAGAAATAAGGAATCATGTCTTAAATTATAAATTATAAGTGTAAAGTTACATTGCAATCCTTAGTTATTTATAGGTATCATATATTAAGTAGATTTGAACAGGGACGATAGAAAGAGAGGGGAGGGGGAGAAAGCGAGCGAGCGAGCGAGAGAGAGAGAGAGAGAGAGAGAGAGAGAGAGAGAGAGAGAGAGCGAGAGAGAGAGAGAGAGAGAGAGAGAGAGAGAGAGAAATATAAAATAAGTAAAACTATAATTCTTGCTAAAATCAATGAAACTAAGGAAAGTAGGTTACTGTGGCTCATTAAATATCGTTTGTAAGCCCGCATTGGCAAGCTGTACAGCGTGAGTATAATACGGCGCCAGGTAGAACAAAATCGCTTAAGTAAAAGTTACACAGCTTGATGAGAGCTTTCAGGGCACGTAGAACTTTACTTTCCCTTCTATTTACATTTTTAACTTGCTGGCCGACCCAGCGGGCTACGCCGGCGCCGTGGCCTTTTAACTCCGGCTCTCTAAGATAAAGATGCTCTCGTACCGTCAAAATGGAATAAAATTTGGTTTTATCCTCGGTTCCTTCCTCTTCGTTCGCTGCAGCGAAATTTTTTCCCCTAATTTTTACCATTGTAAAATTTATTCTACGAGAGACTCATCTAGAATTATTTTTACAATGCGAGGGAGAAGATCTTGTAATGTAATTTTAAAATTTTAATTATCAATTATTTATATTTCGATAAATTGAGCAATCTCGGCAGTTTTAATTACGATAAGCATAGATAAGTAACAAGATAAAAAATCGATAATAATCTAAAGAATGGAAGTAAAACTTTAATTTTTTCAAAGAAATATTGAAATTTTATACTTTACACGAATACAAGGATAAGAAGTTATTTTTATTATTTTTATTATTTTTTTCTATGTTATTTTTCTTAAAGCATTCTTTCCGAGAGAATAGTTTTTAGCTGCTTTTATATTCGTAAACATCTGTACCCCCGATAATAACTAATACATTTCTGGCCGAGTTTAACGGAGCAATCGTCAACAGCGAAGTCATTGTCAATCAGTTAATAACGTTGTACGTTATAGTATTTAGTAAGTTTGGTGACTGTTCTCTCTCGCCTCCAAACTAGGTTGAAAGCTGTCGATGCAAAAGCAATTATCGAACAGCTGTCACGACATCAATACCTACCGCGTGAACTATTTTGAAGTGAAAACTTTTAAGTTCGTAAAGGGAAATTGTTGATCCTCGTATCGAGTTCTTATCACTGGCAAACTTCGCAAAGTAATTTAAGCAATGAAATTTGTTACAATCTTAACTACTATTATGTTAACTCCAATAATTTCTTTTATTGTAACTGTTGCACTCGTTGTTGTATCTTAATGTAATATTGTATCACTCCTCCAATGAAATAAAGTCACAATTGTTGCCTTTCTGGTAATTAAAACGATAAAGGGAAATTAACGAGCGATTCAATTATCGTATAGCTAAAGCGGCAATAAATTCATTTATTTGGCTAATTGAAGAATTGGCCAAGAGGGAATGACCACGACCGTTCAAAGTCATAAAAGGCGAGGGACTTTCCGTGAAAACCCCCTTTATTTTGTCCTGGTAGCGTATAAGATATTGAGCACGGATGTACGAGTATCTTGTTTCCCAAGTAAACAAGCATGATAAGAACATTTACAGACTTAGCCAATTTGAAGAGCGGAATATCTTGCAGCTGATCTCTCACGAATGCAAAGTCCTTACGCTGGTCTCTACGCAAACTCTGAGGCACGATTAATAGCCGCTGTTAGTGATTGATGTTGACATTAGTAGCAGGGCTGGGAGCGATATGACTATTTCGTTAGGGGTCGCTGCGCCAATGATCGATCCACAGTCAATATACTAACACTAGGACGAGCCATCGAATGTCGATTAGATGGCAACCGTTCTCTCGAATTTTAGTTGACTCGCACGGTGACAGAGATCGGGCTTCTGCCTTGACGAGCTCAACGTGCGCGATGCTTTATTGCCCCTGAGCGTCGTTGTCCGACATGTTTTAGTAGCGGATTTACACCTAGGTTTTCTATCACCGCAGATTTATGACGCGCTCGTTTAATTACTTGGTAATGAAGCGCTAAGTCTTTTCCCGAAGTTGCAATTAGTTAAATGAAATGACGTGTGTGTGTACGAGTAATTATTTCATTAAACAGAATCTTACAAATCCGGTAGAAAGAACATTAATCTGAGAGTAGCTTATCTGTTATTTATTTATTAGACCGATAAAGTTGCTATATTATAATGATTGCTATTATAATGGAGAAATCAACATTTTGCTATTCTCCTACTTCTTAAATTAAATTAAACAAGTATTGAATGCTGAATATTTAATATTAATTTCTTAATCTTTTTCAAATATCTAAATACAAATTGTGTCGACATTAAAACATTACATAATGTCGTGCTTATTACGCATTGTAAAACATACATTAATTTATTCGGCGAATATTTTGCCGAATGATGTAAAAGAGAGACAAAAATTTTAGTATTATTCTTTATTATCTTTTTTTAATTATTCTCTTTTAATTACCATTTGAAAGATTATTGGATTCTCTCACATATAGAGCATACATATGTCTTTTTATTTTCTCTTTAATATTCCGCGAACAAGGTACGAAAAAAGCTCTCTGCTCTACACGCACCACGTATCGAATCGTAAATCGTGACCTCGAAATTGCACGTAACATATTAACACGTGTACATTACAGCTGTCGTAAAGTGTTCAATGTCCCGCGACGTGTGAACAGGTGACAGCGCAGACCAGCCGTGTGATTCTTTTGATCACACAGTGCATGTAGCTCGCGCGCGACTCGCGGATGTGCAACGCGAATGATAATTTCGCTGCAGCAGAGCAGGAAACGTACTAGTTCGTGCGTGGCTCGCATTAGCGACAGTGCATAACGTTTTTACGGCGGGACTGATGAGAAATTATTTCGCCGCGGAATAAAAATGTTTACGCAGTAAAAGCAACGGCATTCGTTCCTATTTTACTCGTGATAACTTTTCGGCTTTGTCACGTCTCGTTCGCCGGTGCCGCGCAAACACGCTCCGACCGTTGCGGAGTTCTGCATGAAACGCTTTTTCTCCTCTCCTTTTTTTTTTTAATGATAGACGCGTATTTATCGTTTTGCGCTGCAAATGTACGTGGGATATCTAATTTTGCATGCGAAACGAAATTACGTTTTGCAAATTCGAGGGATTATTTACAGAGCGGGGATAATTGAATATCGCTTTTATGTCTTTCGGCGTACACGCGTGATTCGCACTCGCAAGTTCGTTCTAATATACTTTCATAATTTGAGACACGCTGTTACAATAATTTTCAACGCTGTTACAATAAACAAATTAATTCTCGTTGATATAATACGTGCTCTTCCACGTATATATAGATTATTACGTTTAACATCACAACGTCGCTTTGCGATATCGATTGATGTTACTGTACCGTCGAAAATAACAACTTTTAAATGCCATATTGCGCGACGAAGATTATTTTTTGGCGATAAATCGTAAGTAGTTTACGCATCATTTAATTAAAAAGGTGGCTCCATTTTTTATGTAATATGGCGTTACGTTAAAAACAGCCGAGAAAGCACCGGACTGCAAGTGTGTGCATGTAGCTTTGCGCGCGTTGCATACTTCATGAAGGATAAAATATGAAATGCTGCGGTGCTGCGATTAAAATTTCATGGACAATCGATTGCCATCTCGAGCGAAAGGCACGGATTTCACGCCAATGTTTCTATAATTCTCAACGAAACGTTCAATATTAGTTGGCTACCATTTTCTCCTTTTCTCGCGCAATATTTTTTATCTCATTTTACATTTTCATTCTCGATATTTTTTCATCGTCGATACTCCGAATTCATGAAATTTATTTAATCTCCTTGTCTCACCGTATCGCGATTTAATATGCAGAAAAACATTACTTCAATATCAATTATACAAAGTTTTAATCAATTATCGTACATAAGTCATATCATGACATTTAACGCGCAAAAGCAGTTACGATATTACTTTTTTTTTTTAATTCAGAATTATATAACGAGGAAACAGTCTCGTTAAATTTGATATGAATCATAAAGCAAAGAGCCGAATCACGATCCTTTTGCTTAAATATATTCATAACGAATGAATATAGTGTACTCGTAGTTTAGTTTCCTTTGGTAACATAATTAGCCAGCTTACACTGAAATCATATATCCACTTGCTATAAGGCACAAATATAATTACGTAACTCTGTGTATGTTTGAAGACTCACGTCAGACACAGCAATTATCTAGTCGACTGAGTAAATTCGTCTAAAGACTCATAGCGAGAACGTAGTTTTCAGTGTAATAATTAGATACTTGATACACCGTGTTTGTGTGTAAATATATATATAAAGTTATAGTCATATTATGGCAGTTAATGTGCGTCCCATCGTTTTATTTTTTTTTCTTACCCCATTTTCACTTGCAAGAGATATATTTAGTTGTTACCGCATACACATATAACAATTGTTTAGGAAAAGTACCAGGAAAACTAATTATATTCCCATTTCTGTACTTGTAACCGGCATATTTTAAGAGACGCTCAGTATAAGTGAGTTGCATTCTATTATACTTCATCGTCGTATTTCTTATCTTTGCTTATCACCTTCGGAATACTGATAAAAGTACTATCAACACTATTCGGATTTTATTAAGCAATTAAAAGATATGGCACACGCAATTAGTCGAAGACATGCCTGTAAAAATGGCCTCTGTACAAACCTTTATATTTTTCAAAGTAGGATTTGTATATAATACGTGTCGAAATCATATTATGCCAACATATGGCAGCAGTTAATGCATGCTTCGTCTTTTCATTCCCTTTTTTTCTCTTTCTAAATTTATTCTGTTTTTACTTGTAAGAGATATTTTAAATAATGATATTATAAAAATATCAATTCTCTTTAAATCAGATTTGCTATGAAAATTTCATAACCATATAGAATTTGATCGTAAATAGCGACAACTCGCGTGACGGGATAGCAACGGAATTTCGCGACGTCGTCGGCTAATTGTAAGCATTCCCAAGTCACTAATTAGAAAACTAGAAACTGCGAACGTTATCTCGCTCGGGAGAGATAGCAAGCTTGGAATAACGCGGCCGGAAGAACTAGAACAATATTGTTTGAATTATGATGTAAATAACTTGAAGACATTACTAAGACCCGCGGAAACTTCCCAATGAACGCACTGATTCCGAGCTATTTTATATACAGTATATTATCAAAATGAATGCACTGAGAGTGCATTCCATTGTGTAATGGCACGTAAAATATGGATTCTATTGAATTCATATTTTTTACTTTGTTAAACTCGAATTCTAGAAGAAAATTAATTGTCAACAATCCTAAAATATAATTGATTACGCGGAGTGCACAAGTAACTTTGATAAGTGTGTCTCAGCGTTGCGATATGCTGACACTTTCCTTGGTTCTATCGTGTCAGCGAAACTGCTTCGCGAGACGCGTCGCGTCCGAGTAATTCGTCACCTTTAAGTCCGCTTGGATCAGTCATTCTATAACGAAGTGTATCGTACGTGCTGTGCACAAAACAGAATAAGATAGTATAGTAAGTTGAATTAAAAATCCTTTTTTTTTAAATTACTTGAATATGTTCTTTGCTCACTTATAGAATAGCATCAGCGTTTAGTAGCTGTATATAGACAGTACATGTTTTCGAAGAATTTTCTGTCTTCGTAAATTTGTCAACAAAATTTTAGAACTTGAGTGTCGCCGCAATTCCGTATATTAATACAACGCATTTGAAATAAGCCGCGTATTCTTGCACTAATTACGTACGATCTTTATATAATATTTAAATATTCCATCAATTTCCGACAACAAAGATATGGACTATTTCGCTTATACCTTATTCCGTTCTTCCATTTCCATTGACGTTCGGAGATGTCGTGCGGTTATTTCCTGAAAAATAACCCGAGCGAAAAGTAAGTCAGGATCCGGAAGACCGTGAAGCGTTCCAGGAATACAATGTGCCATTTAAGTTTCGCGATCCGTGGAGAGACACAGAATGGAACGACTTGTGTCGCGAGAATTTTTCATTTCGTATCTCAAATTTTGTCCCATAAGTATGAAAAAAAAATCATAAATTTTAACGACTATCGAGCGGCGAATGATTGAATAATCCCGTTCTTTAAATTGCAATTTTTGTGAAAATAATGTATTCAGGGTGACGGGAGCTGCGTCGAACAGCTTCCATGATTCATTCGGTAGGGACTATTAGGGGTGTTATGATATAATCAATCATTCACGCTGTAGAAGTTTGTTGGAAAAACATATTTGCATTATGCACACACATACACAGACACATAATCGAATCGCGCAATGTATATTTACTAAAACTGAACAAAGCACTGCGAAAAACCTATTACATTCTTCATTATTAATCTAAATTGCAGATGGATATCTGCATTAAGTATACATATATTTATTCCGCAAATTTTAATTAATGGCGCGTTAATCTCATTTAAAGCATGATTAAATAATATAAAATTAGCGAATTAATATAGCTGCAAAATGGCGGATAATTTAGATGTTATTAGATTTGCAGAAAATTGTAATTTGAATTTTACTTTGAAGTTACAAGCGATACATTTTCATACATCAGATCCGTTTTAATTATATCCGTGAAATACTCTGTTACGCCATCATGTTACGCAATGTTTATTTAATATATTATTTATAGTATTTTCAACGTAGATAGACACAATTGCTATGTGATAGCTCTTTGTATCTCGCATTAAACACTATGAAAAGAACATTGTGTTTGGTGGGAAATATCCATGATACTTCTGTTGTAAATAACACATTAGTGACTAATTAAGTCTTTCGCTATTTATTTTCCGTCTTGCATATTATAATTAACATATCGTATTTTACAGTACGACGAATTGTATATCATGCATTATAATAATCCATTTTGTATAAAATTTCCCTAATATGAAAACGCGTTTGAAACATTACTAATGTTACGCAATCTATCCTTTACGAGACACTTTTCTACGTCTATTACCGCTGTAAAATTGCTACGTAATTTACACAAATTTCATTCTGACGCTTTCATCCCGCGATATAATTTCTAATCTTGAAATCGATATAATTTCGGTGAGTCTAAATTTCGATGCTACGGAGACGCTCGAAAGCGATCTTGGTCTCTTCGTGGGCAGTGGAAACCAGTAGGAAAATTCAGGTTTCTCTCGTGTACAGCATTGAAAGTTGGGTTTACCGAAATTATGACGGTCTCAACGCCCAAACTCTCGCGGACTATTAACGCAATAACTGCTGCAAACTGCCACTCCCTCACGTTTGTTTCTCGCGTGCACAGTGGACGCGCGGTTGAACATGTTAAAGTCGCTCGGTATCGGAGCGAAAGATTTATCCTTACCGCCTTTACCGCCCACGGTTATCCAGGCGAGCGCAATGGCGAGCGACAGCCGGGCTGGTAATGCCGTATCCACGGGCGCCAGCGCATCCGGAAATTGCACTACCGTCGTCTACGCATTTCCGAAGGAGGATCACGTATTGGTGGGATACCTGAATGAGTGGATCAATGCCTACTCCTTCATAACGAGTGAGTACACCAACGGTCGATCGTTACTTTCAGCTGGTAAAACGCGCTGTTTCTATCGATCCCCGACGACTCTTGCCAGGGTTGGATACGATAGGGTAGTTTGCCCCACGACGGCAGACGTTGGCGACAGATATTTCTCGTTGTATGTAGCTGCCTGAGCATCCTATGGTACATGCCTATAAAGAAAGATACCTTGACTCTTGCCGAGGCCTCCGGTTAATATTGAACAGTTCAATTTTTTGGACGTTAAGACATATTTTAGTCTTTAATTGTTGTATCTCAATTAGTGCATCAGTTTTTGTATTTTGTCTATGGCATCCGATACCAAACTGATCAAAATTGACTGGTTTGTATTCTGGCCTCTCGATATATTGAAATGATAGATGTAACCGCTGATTGATTCCTGACTGGTAAATGTGAGCATTGTGTGTTTGACGTTGCATTTTAGTGGCAATATTTAGTAGGGCATGTTAATTGGTTTTTTCTTTTGTTTTATGGTTCCCGAATTTTATTCGAGTGCCATGTTGAATGCGCTTGTCTATGCGTGCATAAACGATCTACATAGACAATTTTGCAATTGGATAAAAGCAGATGATTAAACGAATAAAAACGAATAAAAACGAATGAAAAAAGAGAAATGATGTGCTTTTCTTTTATATATTTTTGATGATAACGCTTGAATCTGCTGTTGCCGATATTTCACGGAGAAGAAAGGAGGAAAGAGAGAAACACACGAGGTTTTAAAGTATTCGTTTAACGTGATTTCTGCAGACAACCAAGAAAAGTTCTACCTCTACATTATTGTATCGGTCAGCGCCGGTATCCTGCTCTTTCTGGGGTTGGTTATCGGCCGTCTATTAATCAGCCGGCATCGCGCCAAGAGGGATGCAAAGTTCCACGCGAATAACGAGACCCTCCCGAATGGATTCACCGACGATATTTCCGAGATCGATGCCGACATCGATCTCACCACCCCGGTCGCAGTGCCAATGCAAGACGCAAGGTAAATATCTTACTCTTCGACGAGAAAAGAATGACCCTCTTCCGTTATTACGCGAGTTAATAAAGTCACTTCAATGTGTCTCACTTTTGTTTTTTTACTTACTACTATTCAGATCTAAAATGACTGATCACTCTACACTGGAAAAAAAATTGTCTGCATTTTAGTAAATATTAGTTTGCATACAACTGTGACTCCATTTATTAAAATAAAGAAATTTTTTCTTTTTATTTCCGTTTTATTTAGTATATATATATATCTATATCCACTAAAAAAATATACTAATAAAAAATTAAAAAGGAAAATGTTCCTTATTTTAGTAAATGGAGTCACATTTATGCAAACTAATATTTACTAAAAGGCAAAAAATTTTTTCTTAGTGTAGATATATGTGAAACCAAAACACGAGATAGTGATAAAAAGTATCTACTCGAAATTTAAATAGAGTATAAGTGTTTTGGAAATTTTTAAACAACTTTAATTTTAAATAATTTTTGTTACTACTTTTATTTCTCTCTTAACAATAAAAGAGAATTCTGGAAGTTTTATCACAACCTTATCTTTTTACATACATGGAAGAGCTTTTAATTGTATAATCTAATTATCTTTCCTATATTTTGTAGATTGCCCGAAACTCAGTTGGCCGAGAGGCTCCACGGCGAACGTTATTACGGCGACACGAGGATACCTTTGTCGCCGACAAGCATCCACGCCACGTCGGTACCTCACCCAACCAACACGGGGATGCGCGTTGATCTCGGGAACCACATGGTTGGCACGGATAATCTCCACACGATTCTCCGCACGGAGAATCCCCGGAACCTCAACAGCAAAAGCTACTACTATGGCTGACAGGAGGAAGGGGTTGTCCCGCGCGAGGGACGACCCCCGTCCTTGAGCCCGGTACCGGAAGTTAGCACGCGAAAATATTGCTTTTAATTGTGAAAACGGGAACGCGCATATACGGCAGAGGCGGGCGCGCCGCACTAAGCCGCTGTAAATTACGTTGAAGACGTTGAACAAATTACCATTTGTTGCGCCGAATTATGGTACCTACATATTGTGACAGTGCGATCTCAGATTTGTCAGTCGTCGGACGCCGAATGGTGAGCGTCCGTCGATGTTCGTTAAAACAGACTGTGGGCTTGTATATCTGTAAACGTGTCGTCCATTTCGAGGGTTTGCGAAAATTCTCGATTAGAAATGTATGATCTATCATCATACAAATAAAAGTAAGGGTGGGAAGGAAGTAAATGAAATATATAGTTAGCATGTATTGTCTTGTTGCGATATTACAACGAGAACGATGATGATCGATTTGTAAATGTGTATAAGAAGGCTCGAGTGGTTTCTTCGAATAGGACTGAAAGTAGCTTTAAGAACCACCGCAAGCATTTACATCTGAACATTCTGAACTGTGCGTTCAAGCGCCCACAGTTACAGAAAGAACAAAATGCAATCAGACACACGTGACAGTGTTCACCGAATGTTGTCGCTTTTCCGAATCATAAAATGGTATTGAGAAAGTAAACGTATATTGCGGATAATATTTATTTCTTGAATTATATTAAACTGTAAAATCGATGGATTGAGTTTCGTTGTTTAATAGGTAGACATATCTTATGGAAACTGTGTTATCGACCTCGTCGACTCACGATCGATTTACTCGTTGTATACCTTGTACTCTCACCGTATACTCGACTGTATACCCACGGAAGAAACTCACGGAGCGAGTTCCGTGGAGCATATCGATAACCTGCCGGTAACATTTCGCTGATAACAGACTTCTGGAATACTTCTTATTCGCAACTGGTTTGTAGCGATCTGCGCTATATCAGTGGAAAGAAATCAACAGATTTCCAACATTTGTCTCGAGAAAGTCGACAATGTGAAAAACAACTTGGAACATTGAACTGTATATGAGTGATGATTTTGTATATAATTTCCTCAGTATCGAAATCTAAGCAGGCCAATTTCCGTGAAGTCTGTAAAGGCAACCGTGTTAGAAAAATCCGTACCACCCGACGTTTCTTAAACCGATCGCCGCTTGTGCGCCAGTTGAAAATTATTGACCACCGCTGAGGGGGGCAGCGGCCGTACGCGATCACGCCCATCAAAAAGAAACTCAAGAAAAAATCTCTCAACGAACTTACAGCGGTTTTGTATATCGAAGCTGCCACAGTCGCTGCCATAGTCGAGACGATTTTTATAGAAAATTGATATGTATATGTATATCACTCTGTAAATAGGGACGTGTAATGTACAGATAAGTAAGCGAGAGAGAGAGAGAGAGAGAGAGAGAGAGAGAAAGAAGGGGAGGCACGGTACCGAGATCTTAAATCGGAAAACGGTCGGAGATTGTAACTGGAGGGTTGTCCTTCTCGTGCCATAGAATCGATTTTGCAATTGTGCGGGAAAGCGGGAGAGCGCGCGTCTGTCGAGCCAGCGGAAACTCTCCCTCGCGGGCGATCGCAAGGATTAGTACGTAATAAACAGAGCTCGGATTTTCCTTCCTTCCTAAGGCGCATAAAACGAGTGCGTCTTTTCGCCGGTGATGCGCAATCTTGTTTGTCACTTGTGCTCTCTCTCAGCTGGCTATTGATCGCTGTAAGATTGTACAGGAGCAATGACAGGGTCGCGCCGCTGTTCAGCGAAATCAGAATGTCACGAGAAAGTCGTATCTAGAAGTAATCTGACGAAGCGGAACTGATTGAACTGTCTGATTCCGAATTTAATTGCATTTGGAGTCCGTCGGTTAAACGGAGCTTAAAAATACGAGTGTATTTTTTTTTTTAGAGGAAGCTTTAGGAGTCCTATTTCTTTAGACAAAGCGTAATTTTATTTTTTTTTCTTAAATGTGAAACTTCAATTTTTACATTTCTTACATAATTTTTTATTTCTTTTTGTAATTCCATATTTCTTATAATTTCCTATTTCTCAGAATATTTTCTGATTTTGATTGAACACGATAATACACCTACCTGTATGAGAAATGAATCAAGATTCCATTTCGTAAGGAAAAATTACGATAGATTGCGTATCACGGGACCACGCCATTATTATTTGTATGAGCCGTATTAATGTAATTTCGCTCAACTACCCGTAGTGTACGACAAATCCGAGCTCGAGCAAGCCCGTTCGCGTTGCTTGTTTGTATGTCGTTCGGTAAGTCGTAATTCCCTGAGCTCCACACACAGAGTGTCGTTATGACAAATCGATCTAACGAGCATCCGGCGACGCGGAGTCGCATTTTCGACACATCAGCGAGGTCGTTAACGCAATAACGCCCGCACCGATCGTTATCTTTAAGGGCTAGGTCATCAGTTAGATAATATCTCGAAGTCGTCTGAACATCAATGGCATAATTTGACACGACCTCGCGCGGGGTCGCGATCAGGGACATATATCATTCTCGCGGATTGATTTTTCGCCGCTGTTCGCCGAGACGAAAAATATATGCGAACCTAAATAACTCGTGCGAGAAGATACATGTTTACTCGTACATACACACATACATACTTACACATTAAACATATTTTTTTATGTAAACATAAATATTTTTTTTTATATACACCTGTATAGTTATCTATATTTTCACACGATAACTAACGACTATTGATACAGTCAATATTTTATTTTCGCGTCTCTGAAAGAAAAATTAAAGCTCTTCGCGAGGAGGAAGATTCGTTGGGTCAATCGACGCACGTGTCTCTTTTCCTCTGATATACATTTTGGCAACAATTTCACGAAATTTCTTTTTATTCATTTATCTATCTTTTTTTTTTAACTTTCTCATTTCCTTGTATGAATGAATATGGCAAACGAATCGATTACTCCGGCGAGCGATTATCGGTCACTGAAAAAATTATTTTCTTCCACGAAACAGGAATTAATTTTATGTTCGACGTTATTTTCTAATCTACAAATTCTACATTTTACAATTATTTGTTTTCATTGCAATCACAAGCCGCGGATATCAAATCTATAATCAGAATTACACGAAGGTTCATTTACTTTAATAGATTTAATATAAAACTATTCCGGTAACGCCCGGAATAATTAATACATTTTTAATTTCTTATTTATTTATCTTTCTAGTTGTCTCTAGCACATTTTACGTCAAGAAATATCGATTTTAAAGACTCTCCGGCAATATCACGAGCAACATCGATAGAAAGACAACTCGATTTCCGCGAGCCGGCGATTCGAATCATACCAGTGTAACCGAACGTGTAATCGAGTGCCGACAGAAAATATAATTCCCGAGGGCCATCATCACGCGGCTTATACGCTCAGCGAGATCCAAAAACTTCGGAAAACGAGTTCCTTCGCGGTCGAGATGCAATTACGTAGCCTTGCGGGTGCGTGGTTTTTTTTAATTGGTCTACGTTAATTAAGGTTTACGTACCGCAAAGCTGTGGATGGGTCCGCCATCCGGAAGAAAATCCTCTCATCAGCGAGAATGGTTCTTCTTCATTATTATTCTTCCACTTCCCACACAACGAGCCGGCTGGCTGTCTCGCGAACCCCTCTCGGTTTTCTTTTGTACGAAATTTCCCCGCGAAATTTCAGCGACGGCGCCTTGTATTTATGCAAATAGCGTCGTGTAACATTCACGCGTCACGAGGCGTTGGAAACTCGGAAACACTCGCTACTCTCGCTTTTATTTTAGTGTTCTCTTTATTCCTATCCCGCGCGTTATTTTCGTCCTTTTATTCTCATCCAGACACCGACCGATAATATCATTCTTAATTCGTTCCAAGTTTCTCGTACGTTTCCGCCAGAGAGATGGGTGACGATTCCAGAATACACACAGGCGTCATTAATATGTCGCGTCATAAGCATAAAGACACACCGCCGATATATTTCAGCGACAGAGCGATCGATGTCGCTTTAAAGTTTATTCCGCGCCCTAGGGACGCGTTATAGTTGTTACGCCGCGCGTGTAGCATTAATTTTTCGTTGAAACGTGCTGCGAAATCAGAAAAATAATTTCGCTCTCGGCAATCGTCCCGCGTTTCTGCTTAGCCGCGCTTATCCGTCAGTATTTACATTGATGCAAGATGCAAATGGCACGCGCCGCAAGCATCCCCGACTCCGAAATGCAAATTAGACCTATGTAAATATGTTATAAGAAGTGCCGTTTCTACAGTTTTTCACGCTTGCTTCGCGTTTCTCTATTTTCCGAGCCGGCACGATCAATTCTCTTTCGCCCCGCTGAATTCACCTCGCCGATCTGTCCTTTTTACGGAACGCCGCGCTTCCGCGAAGCCACCTCATTATCATATCGCGGCCGTAGCGAGAGCTCGCGCTATTATTTATTCTCGCAGCCCCATCGCGTTCGTCTAGCGGGAACGAATGAATTGTACCTTATACCAAAGACGCTTCATTGAACGGCGGTCGATCGATCAGTGGTTGAAAAGCCGACGGATAAAGCGGCGGATTACACACGTTCCTCCTCCACTGCGAATTGATTAGCATCCGTGAAAAGCGGGCAAGCAATGTTTCGTCGAAGACGAGATTTATTCATGTATAAATGTGTGTTATATAAAATTTGCATAATTCTGTGATGGTACATTAGTGACGAAATGTTAAAGAAATGCAAGTGCGGATGCACGGAACGAGCGTTTATCGACAAATACTTGTAATAAACGTTTGTTCCGCGCTGACGCCACTCTCTATTACCTTGTGCGTTACATCTATTAAAAGTCATTATAAATATGTTTATGCAAAGGATTTTGCATGTACCGACGACAACGCAGTGTTTTGCCAAGTAGACGAAATCGTATTTTTATTTTCGAAATGGAATGCAACAATTCCGAACTTAGGTTTCTCCGCTTGTCTGGTTTTTCACCCCGATACCGCTTTCAATTAAGCAATTAACGGACGGAAGCCGTGAGAGCATCGCGGTATCCGCGAACGGTCGCTGAGCGGTCTTGCGAAATTTTGTCGTGCGTTTCATCTCGCGCCTCTTTACCTCGTTCGGTATTAATTAGTCTATTCTCGTTGAAGCAACTTGTTCGGAGTGCCTGATATTACCTAACGAGAAGCGTCCATAAGTACCGTACGTACTCGCAACTCCCCCCCGTCGTCATACAAACTCCGCGTATTATGCGCAATCCTCCGCGATACGGATCCGCGCGCGGAATTGCCGGCTTAATAGCGCGCACGAGTTTAAGTTAACTCGTGCGAATCTTGGTTTCTATTTTCTTCGAGAAATTGAGAGAATCCGTGAGACAGCATAATATAGAAAGTGCGGGCGAGACGCACAATTCCTCTTCGAATTGATCGCTCATTATGAGTGGAGGAAATCGCGGGATATGCCATTTCAAAGATCTTCCAAAATTCGCCGATCGAAATTTTTTGCATTTTAAATTGCTACCTGACACGCATTTATATACGATTGTGTTTCACGCGTTCTTATTTTAGGTGACAAAGTGGCTCGTGTACGTACCGTAACGTTGCTTCGCGTTAAATAACGCAATGTTTTGTATGTAGACGGATGTGGGAGCGGTATGAAGACAGTATGCGTGTGTCTAAAACGTAAGTAGAGAGAGAGAGAGAGAGAGAGAGAGAGAGAGAGAGAGAGAGAGAGAAAATGAGGGAGTGAAAGAATGTTGTCATATTAAGACGTTTTTATTGTAAGTATAATTTGTAAGCACATCTGTAAATATCGCTGTACTATAAATAATTGTGTACTCGTCGATTCGATTCCTTTCCGACTGCGAATCGCACGTTTTTACATTAATCGAGGAACACACGCGTTGATTTGAACGGCGACTTATATAATAAATTGTTACTATAAAAAAAATAATAGATATAACGTATGCGCACCACACGTGTAAGTGTGAGTTAATATTTTGTTATAAAGTGCAAGCGAGCGAGGCCCTCCCGCTCGCGTATATAGATCGTCGTCGCGGAGGAAGTATGGGCCACGCGTCATCTGTTAACGTCTGGAGCGACTCCGGTTCTTGAAGGTATATACGATTAATGTTTTCAATTTGTGTAACTGTCCCTTGGATATGATTTACAATTATAATAAATAATTTATGGAAAACGCAGCCCGCAATACATTCATTAACTCGTCTTGGTTGTTTCTTTCTCCAGAAGAAGAATGTTCATATTCGCTTCGTTTTCAAGATAATGAAACTCGTATGAAAAAGCGCAAGGGAGAACGATAAATGGGCTAAGAAATAAGTTTTCTCAGCTTGGTCTTTATTATATATTTGCCTCGGTATTTTGCAGGTTATCTTACATAATGGAATCTTATTATGCTATTGTAAGTTGTAAAAGAGAAGTTTCTCCGGCTTTTTTTTTTTATTTCAAGCAAAGAACTGTTTTTTTTTTTAATGAAAATTGTACTGTTATTTGCTTCAAGTTTTATAATCTTCTTGTAGAACAAATTATAACAAATTATAACATTGACCAATAATTTGCGAATGCTTATGTACTTTGGATGTTTTGGATTATGTACTTGTTTTTAATTACGTTTAGAACATTAGTTTATATATCTTTTTTAACTCACAAGTTATCTGAGTATTCTGTATATGTCCCAAATTCTCTCTTGACTAATATACATGAAGAAACAATTCCAATAAGCAAATTGCCCGCAGTATAATAAAATTATTTATAATTATTATTTATTATTAGTATATATATTGAGAGGTACCGCATAAATCTTAATAGCAATTATTTATATGTATTAAGATTATTATAGACGATACCAATCATTTATTATTATATATGTGTGCTTATATTATTTTATTACACTATTTTAATAACGAGAACATATTACACGTTGCTCGCGGGCCATCTAGTAATTGTTGGTGTTACTACACATGACATCAAATAATGTGCGTGCGCAGATTTGCTCACAACAGATCCGGTATCATCTGTGTCTGCCTTAAACTCGTGTTTTAGCCAGCAAAGTCTGCCGATGTAATCTGATAATAGATTGTCGGCAGAACCCGAGCAGAATCTGTCATTTCGTAAACGTTTAAATAAAATACATTATTTAAAAATTTAAATGGTTACGAAACGACAGATTTTGCTCAGTTTCTGCGGTCAATCTGTAATTCTATTAGCAAATTCTGTTATATTTCTGCTGACATTCTATTGACAAAATTTGCAGACACTTTCAAAATCTATTCTCGACAGATTTGGCTATCTGGGAAATGTAAGACAAATGTAATTTAAGATAAAGAGGAATTTAGACAGGAAGATTTAGTAATAGATTTTATAAATTTGCTATTATCTATACTTTTTTCCGCGTATCTTTCTTAAATCTGCTCGCTTTAATTAGTATCTTTTAACACTTTATCTGCACATTTATAGTTTCATGTAACAAAACAGCCGTGGCAAATGTATTCAGATAATTAAATCTATTGAGAAAGTTTGCAAAGTACGATCGATTAGATAATAAAGTACGCAATAGTGTATATATTCGCGCACGCACATTATTTGAGGTCATGTGTAATAACACTAGCAATTACTAGATGGCCCGCGAGCAATGTATGTTTTCGTTATTAAAATATACTTAAATGTGTATATAAGCACGCATGTGTAGTAATATAAGTTTGGTATTGTATACAGGACTTACACATATAAACAGTGTTAATCGTGTATATAATACCTCACTATATGTATACTAATAATAAATTATTTATTATGGAGAAAGTATGGCTCTCTATTAAAGATCTATCTGAGTTCCACCGTAGAGATCGATAGACGTCGCATGGCGCTATGGATATTGCATGGTGGTTGTACGGATAGACGTCTAAGTCCTGGTCTACAATAGGTGTTTTAAGCCCTAAGCCTTAAGAAATTGTTCAATCATAGTTGAATTTGAGGAGAATAATCGACTGTGATTGGTCAATTTCTTAGGGCTTAGGGTTTAAAACACCTATTGTAGACTGGGACTAATGGGCGTTGCGTTCCGTGAAGACTGCAGAGTCTTCATAAAAAGATGCAACATTTTGAATTACTATATTTATGCTACCGCATTAATATACGTTGATGATTTTGATGTTGAACAATTCCTGACAGTTGAAAGTTTAATTCTGTGTAAAAACATATTCAATGAGATCCATTAGCAACCACCACCATATCCGAACGTTGACGGAAACTGCTCACCACTTGTTCGAGTGCTGCGGTAGGAATCCCTTCTATACAGCGGTTTGAATGTTGATTTTCAAATTCTCAATTGTGCGAAGGTTCTGACGTGATCCTTCAGATCACCATAAATGAAAATCATAGGAATTTAAATCCAATAGGGAAACCAAGTTCATGAAATTGTTCCAGATGCCGATTAAATTTTATAAATAACTTTATATTACATTTATTCTCTATATTGAATATGTTTTTATATAACATTAAACTCCCAGTTGTCAGAAATTGTTCAACATCAAAATCATCAATGTATGTAATGCAGTAGCCTTATATATAGTAATTCAAAAGTGCTGCGTCTTCACGTGAAGATCTTGTATACATGTAAAGTGATACAGTATATACATAACAATAACAACACATGGTAGCAGCTTAATGCAGTTACGAGTAGCCCTCAGTTACAATTAAATTAGCATCTAAACAACTACAAACGCGCACATATTGATTAAGGATTTAGCACATTTAACATTTAATTACGAACGATACGTCATGGTGGATGGTGCTCTCTAATCGCTTTCGCGTAACATGTATTAGCAACCGTAATCGTAATAACATGCGAGGATGATAACGGGTGAATGCATTGCACGTGGAGTTGGACTGCCCTCGCGGGAATATACCGCCGCTCGATAATAAACCGGTAGCCGAGACTTTGAGCTTGTTTCGATATTACGCGTTAATTGCTTGCAAATTGCCAGATAATTATTCGCGAAAGTTGCCGCGCGTTTCGCTAAAATATCTGCCGTTGAAACTTATTCTGCGGATTCATGCGAGGCGCGCCTTTTTTTCCTCGCTCGTTCCTTGTTCCACGCTACGTGAGATCCACGCGAAGTGGATTTAACTGCGCCGGAAAATTTGATTGATCGAAATTCGAAATCGGCATTTGTACGCTCCGTTTAATTCTCCGTTCCTTCAAAGTTTGCGAACGAACTAACGCGAATTTTGTTACGTACAACCGTGCAATTTGAAGAATGTTTTATTTGAATTGTTCTACTTGATTTTTCTTCGCGATAACGAATCAGCCTGAAAACGTTCACCTTTGTCGTTGGTTTTCATTTGGATAGCCAGATCGCATCGTTGCTTTTGTCAGCAATTTATTGTGTTACCGAACCGTGGCAATAATATTTTGAACAGTTAATATAACGGATAGCGTAAAAGGTACTTGTTTCTTCAGTTCACGTAATTAATATCACAATTGTATAATGAGTAGCGGTATTTTTTGCGGATTGATCGAGTCAACCGTGTGTTTCCTGGCAACGAAGTCAGAACAATGGAAAACGTATTTGTCCGAATTAATTACCGGCACGATAAGTTGGCCTGCTGATTTCCATGCAGCTGAAAAGTTAATTAAACGTTAACTCCCACATTTCTCTTTGATCAGAACGTATAATAATGACCGTTTGCTTGAGCGATTCAATATTCGAAAATAATAATTGGAGAATAGATCACTTTAAATAAAAATCTTTATTTATATCATAGTAAATATTAAATAGCACGTGCAGAGATGCATACACGCATACGTTCTATGTTTTTCTCAAATTTCTGATTGAAATTTATTAATACTGCTGGCATTTTTCATGTATTTTGCAGCAAATACCGTATCGATAAAAATTTTATAGGACCGGCATGTTCCAAAGGTGAGAAAAAATTCTTCACTACCGTAATATCGTTGTCATTTTTTTTTTTTTTTCAGAACATGGTTTGAAACGTGACGCGAAACGTGATGGCGTTACGCGTGACAATACACTCTCGCGCGCACGAGGCCATAAAACGTGGAACATAACGCAATTATCTATGCTATAGCAAGATATAAAATATTCACGTGATCGCTACACCACGTTTACAGACTCGTATATTTGTACACGGTGCAACGAGGCTTAAAGTATAGCTTGATACAAGTTGCACGTGAATATTCCATATTACGGAGAAAATGGATAACGCGTATTACGGTTCGCATACGGAACAAAGAATTTGAGTTAAAAATTTATTTAATTTAATTAATATTTATATTCCATACGAGAAACGTGCTAAAAATATATTTATTCTGTTTTACATGATTAGTTTGTATTACAAGTTTGATATATACAGATCGATCTAAGCTCTATGCTGATGCACACTTTGTTGATAATCAAATAGCGTGAGATAAAACTTTTATAAAAATAAACACGCCAAAAGAGAATACAATCTGATGTACTCTTTTTTTTCTGGCGTCGCGCAGTCTGATGCAAATGGAACGATCATCGTGTTACTTCGAAATCGAGCGATTTCCTCGGCACGCACATTCAATATTAGTTTATCATAACGGTGAGAGAAAATAGTAAATTTTCTTGTTTTCCTTAAATTTTTAATTTAATTATATCTACCACTGTGATGGTTTCTACACCTGTGCAAAAATATACGAAGTAAATTTGAGATAATTATAAAAATATTTCGATAAGATGAAAATGAGCAAAGAAAGAAAGAACGTATATGTTTGTATGTGTATGTTTTTATAATTATTTCTCGAAAAATTACAAAATTTTAATATACGCAGGCAAATAATAGAGTTATGAATTACGTGACTGAAAGGTTATTGCAACGGCGAATAAAATTATGTACATTGCACAACAAATAATTACGTAGCTCGAAAGGGGTAAAGAATTTCCCAACGTGATGAATTCGTTCTCGTGGGCGAATAATGAAACATGTTATATTCGACGAATTAATTTCAGAGACGCGTCCATTCTGAATCAATTAAAAAACTAGACTGCAATTGTGGCCTCGTCGCCGAGATCGAAAATGTAATTTCGATGGAAGCGATACGAAATCGGCGAGCGAGCGTTCCATGATGAATGATTCAGGAGCGGGGCGCGGCGTACAGCAGCAGCGGTTGCTGCTGGCTCTCAATGCGCGACGATTTTTCTCCCTCCGTTTCCCGTTGATTGCTTTTCCGTTTATATAGGTAGCGACTGCCCCCCCCCCGCCCCTCGTCCCAGCTCCTCGTGTCACTTGTAAGAAACGGCAAAACGTCGTCGAAGCTCCTTTCCTCATGACAGAGTCGTCGCCCGTCGTCGTTCGACCGCGATCTACGTGACGACGACGACAGCTTTCGTATGTACGGTTGCAATAGAAATATCACCGGCGGTATTCAGCGGCGCGGTGCAATAACGCGAGCCACGTGAGTATATATTTGCCGACGCGGGCACAATAAATGATTTAAAATCGTCGAATCAGTGACCCACATTTCACATGTGTTCCACCGGGTGCGATTAAAATCGCGTATGCCCGACCCGCATGCCGTATAAAATGATATCGCGCCTGTCCCAACAATTGCACGTGTCGATAACGCGCGTTTAATTTTCGCGTAAATGATGAAGCTGAAAGGGATGATAGAACGGTCCATATCGTATAACACAATTCGCGAGGGTAAGAAAAACAAAATAAATCAGAGAAATCGAAAATGCTCGACCGCATTTTACGATCTAAAGCGGCAAATAATCACCCAATATTTTCTGAATAATACGGTGATTATTTGCACGCTTGTGCTTAGCAGAGAAATAATTACGGAAGTTATTGCAAGAAGAAAACGCAACTTGAGCTACGAGAACATCTTAAGTATCATCGTGCAGTCAGGCAGGGGCAGAATTAATCTAATATTTTATGAAACACATTTTACCTCTCTGGTTCCGTGCTCTCGCTGAATCGTCCAAATTCCATTCAAATCCATTTAAACTTTCGCTATTATATATTTAATAATTCTCTATTAAATATTTGTCAATTAATTTCAAAAATTTTATTTAAATTTATAGCATATTTAACAGTTTTACACTTTGATGTGCAAAGATAAAACAATTTTATATATGATGAAATGCGTGACTTATAAATTTTTCAAAATTTATTATGATTAAATTTATCACGACATCGGTGTGCTCTAGGAGAGAGAGAGAAGTGCTTTTTCACTAACTAATGATTTAAACCGTTATTCCAGTTTTAAGCAGAATTTCCGGTAGTCAAAGCTGCGATGCAGTAAAACTTCCGTTGGGTCTCGAATGAAATTTTACTCTCGTTACGTTAGGTTGGTTAAACATTCAAAGATTTTATTTTATCTGCCGTCTGGAGGACGGATCAAGCAGGACGAAGTTCTTGAGTTAAACCGAAAGCCATGGTGCGCACCTGGCCATGTCCCACTTTACTCGCAAAGTTTACATGAACTGAAAAGCAGGCGTTTTCATAACTCAATAGCAAAAAGATGACGATGTACAGCAATGAATAGCGAAAACGGTGTGCAGCGATCGAACAAATTTGAAGAGTCGACGACTCGAATACGAAGCGTTTTTATTAAAGTTACATTTCAATATATAAAAGACACGTAATATATAGAAATTTACAATACGGAAAATTGCACGCCTTGAGTGACCCAAGATACGGTGCGACAAATCGTCAAAATTGTACCGTTCCGTTTGCTATATTTGCAAAGGGGATGGATAAGGCGACGAAGCAGATAAGATATCGAGAGGGAGAGGCTGAGAATACCATTTGCATGGAATTACATTCAACTTGAGATACGTCAAAAGTGCAGACCACTACCAGTAGCACTCTCGGAAGTTGGCAGTAGAAGAGGGATGTCTAAAGGAAGTGCGCCTGGGTATTTGTGAATTTACACTGCAGTCGCACGTACACAGTCGGACTATATCGGATTACGTACGCTATCGGTAGTGATGGGAATGATACGCCCACGGCAATCGATAAAGGATTTAAAAATAAGACCATTAAAGTATGACAGATATATACCAGAGAGGGAATATGTCGATAGCTTTGGCACACACGCGTGTTAAGTATTATCTCATATATATTTTCCGGAAAAGGAGTTTAAACGTTTGGAAGGTTTTAAATTCGCACGCTATCGCACAATTTCTTTTCCTGGCGATACATACATATATTTCAACGTAATCTCGCCAGCGAGGCGTGTACGCGCTGCACATAAATTCACGCACGAGCTCTGCGGTAATTAATGCAATTATCTTTTCGGTGGTTCCGCGCGCAACAGCGTGCCTCGCCTAAAATACACCGAAGAAGATTAATTTTGTTGACTGATAGTACGTCGTTTATTAGCCGGAAGATTACAACCAGATTGCAGCCGTTACCGGGCGCGCCAGGTCGATACCCACCGTCCAACGTCCACGATGCTCCTGTCGGCCGTCTCGTCTATTCATTCCCCTCAATCTCGATCACTCCCGCGTCAACGTTCACGCGTCCGGAGCGGCTCATGCGTAAATGACGGTAAACAGTGCGTGCGTGCGTGCGTAAGCGACTTGTGCTTTTGACGCGTCGATGTGTGCCGGGGCGTGTGAATACGCGACCGCGTCGCGTCGCGGTGCGAAAAGGCGGATGTAATCAGATTTCTCTCAGTCTCTCTCTTCGCTTTTTCCGCTCTCTCCTCCATTTCTCGCTACATCGCATCGCGCCTACGGGATTACAATGTAAGAACGTCACGTCCCACGGTCCTAACGGTGTGCCATGAATATGCAATCGTACGGGAGCGTATACGGGAATAATTCTCGCGCTGCACGCGATCCCTTCCGACACGTAACGTACATTAGCGATGCGCAATATTACGCGAGAAAGAGTATCATCGAGCGATTTTAAAACGTCACATGGAGCGATGAGACTTCAATACGCGTCTCATAGTATCGATAAATTCCTCCGTGCCGAATACGCTGCCGGAATTGAAAACTCTGCCGCGCGAACTTTTTTTTTTCCAAACTGGAGCCTGCGAGCTACAGAGAAACTAATGACAGGCCTCCTGCTTCTGTTACGAGTTTTTGGAAGTTTTGTCTGCGAACGTTTTTGGAAAGCGCGTTTCGACCATTAACAATCGTGGAAAGCGCAATTATACAATGACGAGTTTTACAGTTACGTGTACCTATATATTTACGTGTACGTGTTTGTATGTAACGGTTGGGATCGCGAACAAACAAAGCACCGTCGTTACGGACAGTTTAAAATGTCCCATTTTTATAAAATGTAGCCATAAAGAGAGAGAGAGAAACATAGGAAAAAACGTGGCGAGGTAGCAAAAAAAGATAATCTCGCTGAATGTTGCGCGATGTTGTTTCATTAACTACGATGATTCTGTTGATTCGCCAGGTTAGTAATACATGACATTTCACCTAAGCTATTAAAATAGTTTAACAACGAGCAGCGAATTTGAATTCCAAACACCAGGTGATCCTTAATTGCGCAGAATAAATGGAAGCATGATATTCCTCACTTGGAAAGTGCTCACAAAAGGCTCACATAGGCATTATGGTTGCGGTAGACAACGATATAAATCATACCTTTCTACGTTTCAAAAAAACAAAGCGCTTTTTGTGAAAGTGCTTAATGTAAATCTTACTGCATTATTGCGGTACGTTTTGTCACGCCACGGAGAATAAAACATAAAACTTTTTTATGTTCTGTGAAGATAATGCAAAAGTTTCATATCTTCTCATCTTCCGTCATGACATGCACTATTTTATCGCCCGGCGGCTCAAATTATGTTTTTAATTTAGTGCAATATATCAAGAGACACACGGATAGTGTCTCGCGCCAAGTACACGCGAAGCGAAACGCACCGTGACTCTTTTACGCGACGCGACGAGTTGCGATATTTTCTAACAGCAATGATGGTTACTTCGCACATTTTTCGTGAAAATAACGGTTGACCGCGAGCTCTCTATGTCAAATAAATATTTTATTCACAATTGTATCGTAGCTTTCTATTTTGTGGTACTCTGTTATTGAATCCAGTTAAGTAGTCGCGACAATATTCATGATTCTTCTTGTTCCCGTTTTCAATATACTATAATATTTGGCCTTGGCCAAAATTATTAGGCACCAAGGGACCCTACACGGAAAGAACGGATTTGCTGAAGTATCTAAAAATTTAGCTAGATACAGATCTGAAAATAATTTCGTTGCACCATCAAAATAATTATAGTAGGTCGCTGAAGTATGATGATAATACTATAAAAATTTTTAATATTTTAGCAATCAGTTTGAGTGTTCTATTGTACATAATTATTTTAATGGTGCAACAAAATTATTTTCAGATCTGTACTAGCTAAATTTTCAGATATTTCAGCAAAACCGTTCTTTCCGTGTATTAAAATAATGTTTTTTTTTTTAAGTAACATTTATTTTTGAAAGAAATAAAAAATAAATGCGTTTATAATAATGAACACTCTAGTAAACAACTTCTAAACAATGGAAGTCTTTCTATTAGATTCAGTACAGTATAATGATTACGAGGGTGCCGTAATAATTTTATTTCCAAGTTCATTTCGTTTGTTTCGGTGAAGTCAACTGTCATACAACATTACGAAATATTATCACCATCGACGGTTATGCGACAGTACTTAGAGCGGACATGCATTTTCCGCTCTCGTAACCGCCGCGCCGGTGCTCCTGGCTCGCCTCGTCAGCGAATACAGACTTCCGTCAATGTCGCATAAAGGAACGGTCGAGTATCCTCCGGGCTACGGGAATGGCGTGGAGTTGTTCGATATGCGTCTTTGTCTCGCGCTCTCACTCGTGACAAATTGTCTCGTCCGAGGGACTTTTCCGTGCCAGTTACGTTCGTAATATGCATCGCGCTGCAGTTTCCGAGTTCGCGAGCGGATTCGGAGCGAGAGAGCGAGAGATCCGCCGGTGCGCCTGCCGTGTGCGCCTTCTGTGAATGCGTCGTTAAATTTTTGCAAGTCCAAATACGCTTATATACTCGTTTTCGTGGGGGAAAACTTCGCGGAATAAATGTGTAAGAGAGCTTGTTCTTCTTTCCCTCTTAATTTACGGGATTTTAAAGCCGTTATACTAAACCAACCGGAGAATTTAATACGCATTCGCATGCTTTTTATGATATTCCAATTTAAAATGTATTAAGAGCGATAGAAAGAAATGCGAGTTATAGTATGCTGTACCTATATCTAAAAGATAACTTCATGATATTTCGTATATTCTATAGCTCTCACATATTAAATACTTGCGATAAATCTTTGCGAAACAGATCAAGTTTTTCCAGTTCGTTAATAGACAATGAGGAGCGTTTAAGTTTTGCATCGAAAATACTTTCGCGCTTTCCATAATACATTTCCGATAACGTGGACGGTAATCGCGGCATGCCGATCAGAAAAATCTCATGTTTCAATTTACTTCACTGGCGTAGCGAAGCAATGCATAGAACGAGTTCTTCTTCGTGTAATTTCCCGCTTTATGAGGTATCCGATAAAAATCTCATCGTGTGATTCCGCGCAGCTCCCTCGTAAACTAGCTCCGCACTATCGATTTCTCATTTGCCCTTTACACAGGTATTCTATGAAACTGTTTTTTTATTAGCTACGAAAAGTGCGCTGTCATAATCAAATTTTACAACTGGAGCTTCCTTACCCCGTCTTAAGTGCGACGTAACTTTGTCCTTTCGAGCTGATTAAAAAGAAGATATTCTGGAGATATTGCTTATTTATATTTTAAAAAATACCAAACATTATTATTATTTAATATAATCTATTTGCATCATGTTAATAAAAGAAACATTTTATGACAATGTTTTCAACTTAGCAACATTATATATAACATTATTACGTAATCGGTCGTCTAGCAATTAAAGTACACTGATATTTGCAAAAAGGTGGTTATTACAATAAAAAAAATGAGTTGAATCTTTTTTGCTTCCTCATAGAGGAAACTTTGTTTTTTTTATTTATGGAAAAGAAATATCTTTACATCTTTAAACGTATCTTTACATAAATCATAAGTTGTAATCATACTTTTGAAATATAAGTATTACACTTTAAATATCCAATTTATTGTTTTTCATGAAAAATTTAGCGATACAGAACTAACATTCTTCTTCCACCAAACTCTTCAATTTCGGCCAACTCACGTCTATATAGTCATCGAGTGTTTTGCCCGTATCCTCGAGAAAGCCCTGGAGAACTCCTTTCTGCTCTCCGTTACAAGCGATCCCGAAAAATACGCCCGATTGATCGGCACTCTGGGCGGGAATTCCAATAAGAACAACGGCGTTATTTACACTGCTGCTGCTGTAACAACAACAGAAGTCGCGATCAGCAACTTGGCCAGTATAAAAGGAAAGTTTATAAACAAGATTTATATCTTTCAGTTTAGAATTTATCTTAGAGTTTCAAACGGAATGACAAGCTCATGTGTTTAACTCGTTCGAAACAAAGGGTTGTTTTTTTTTTAATAGACGTAACATAATGTATGAGAAGATTATGTAATAATTTATCGTGCACATTCACGTTTACTTTATAAAAAATTTATACATCCATAACGGAGCTACTTTACAAATGGTTAGCGATATAATGCAAAGCGTACGTTCCCTGCCTTCGGGCAAGTAAAATTTATCGAAGTGGATAGGAGAGTACGGAATGCGATAAACGGCTCGATTTCCTGCAAATCGATTCACTTATCGTACGGCTGACGTACCTGAACCAAGCGGCGCACACTGCAATGTGCATGCCTCAAAGGCCGCTTCTTCCCCAGTCGTTATTGCGGGGCGAAAGAGCGTTGCCGCGCGTGTCGCTGCCTGATTTATGTATCCGACACGACGAATCCAGTTTATGCAAATATTATTGCAGCTGAATTGGTTTGGCAGCAAGCCCGATCGCGCGTACCGCTGTGAATCTTCTAACGTCCGTTGGGGGAATGCCTTCGAACGTCGCTAACGTCGTTTTTCCCTCGGGAAGATCCATCCGGGATCCCGTATCCGAACCTGTGTGGCTGCTAGGTGTCTCGGAAAATAATTAGGCCGAACACATTTGGCATACGTCCACCGAAACAGTTTTGCTAATTGTGAAAAATTAAATATGGATTTAAGGCATTTTCGCAATCGGGCAAATGGTCACCGATGATTTACGGAGTTTTTACTCGTTATATGTGAAAACAACGTCAAACAGTGTTTGCATACACTGCCAGTAACGTACGGGCGATCGTTAATTTCATGGATAAATATGATAGAAAGATGAACGCGAAAAATTACTCTAATTGGATGCAAATATAGTTACCAGGTGTGTAGCCGTGAATTAACCGAGATATCTCGAAAGGATATAATTCGACGAGCTCATCTGAAAAAGTTTCAGGGCATAATCATTCGCAGCGATACAATCGCCGTCATGTAACTTGATCAAAAGCGTTACCGCGACGTAGAAAAAAGAATAGTGAATAGCGCCCGGGACGTGGAAAATCACTTTGCCGAGAGAGATTATCGGCCGGCAGTGCCGAGATAAAACGTTGAAGGTTCGCGGGATGTGGAGCAACCGCCCCGTTTTGTAAAAATCTGTGACGTCGTTCTCGATTCCTGGCGAATATTAAATTACAAAATTCCACCCGATATTTTCGACCATAGTCCGTTTTAGGAAAAAAAAATTTTTTTTAATTATACGCATTGAAGAGAGAGAGAGAGAGAGAGAGAGAGAGAGAGAGAGAGAACCGTGATATTCGCACAGTATTTCTGAACGACATATAACATTTCGGAGCTCTAATTATGACTTTGAGCACGGGATATATAATAGTTTTGACATTTCCTATTACGAAATATCAACTGAAACGAGCGATTTCATGAATACACTTATTTGATAACATAGAAAATATTTAATCATGTGCTGAGGCCACCGAAAAATAACGATCGCGATATAATATTAATTTAATTAATTCCTGAAATACTTAATTGATATATTTTACGAAATAATCTCACGGAATAGAATTTGGAAAGATATGTGGTCAACAGACCATGTATGCGAAGAAATTATGATCATCACGATGATACCGCAATGCTTTAAACTTAATTTACTTTATATATACGTATGCGATATCGTGGTCTTTTTCAGGTCAGTAAAGCACTAATTCAAAATCTGGACTAAATAGCCCACATTTCATATTACATTTCTGCAGTTGCAGTTACGTGCTAGTTTAGAATTTAACTTCTAATCTCTTTGAATACTGAAACGAGCGTAATGAGACAAGAAGAATATCGTCGGTTTCGCTTTGAGAGTTAGGTAACATATATGGTAACAATCCATAAGCATATCATTAGGCAGTATGCACAAAAGATGTCGAGTGAAAGAATATACTAATGGTTATAAAATTCGAAGTCTGTTTCATTTTGTTTGAACGCGCCGCATTTTTTTCAATTTCCTAGTCGGCGATCGATAATTCATGCACGATCGATTGACGGGTTCTCGGGGATAGCCCTCTGAAAAAGTGGGGCACGCGACCGTCGGAGTTACGCGACAGTATGAAATCTAAAATCGATATTTGGCGCCCCGCGTTCGCGAATGACAATCTTCGTGTCGATCTCGCGTAAGCACCACTTCGGCGTGGCAAACAAAAGAGTCCCCGATACTGACGAAGCGCGGAGTTTGCATGATTTCCGCGACCGCGGGTTCCTTCCGTCGCGAATAATTTCAGCTTTGTTCCAATGCATACGGAATATTACCATTGTTAAGCGTGAAAATGAATGCCGTGTACAAATAATGTCTCGAATATCTTATTGGTAGCGGCGGAAGATACAATACAGAGATGAAATAAAAATTTATAAACCGATATAATTTTTTGTCTTTCAGAAAGATTCTATGCCAGAAAGGTATAAAAATACAATGAATGTATTCTATAATGTAAATATAAATTATATAAGCATTATATAGAATACAATGAATGTATTCTATATAATGCTTAAATTTTTATTTTATAATTTCAGAGATATAAATATTATGGAAATAATAACTTATAAAATTAAGTTTCTAATTTTTTAGTTCAAAGATAATGAATGTTTTATATTCCCGCTTTTTTTTCGTTACAGAAAATGTCGGCAATGTTTACAGTGTTTACACTAACCGTGTACTCATCATTTTTATAAATAAACGAATAAATGAAAGATACATTATGCTCCGTGCGCGTGCATCCTTGATGCTAAACAAATCCCCGCGTTTTCACGCGAACGCATCGAAACGGAATTGGCATGTTATACCTGGGCGATATGTAGGTCAACGGCTGTATAATTTGCGGTGCAGGTTGCATGATTAAGTGAATAGTAGATGTGCACTAGCCTCGAGGAGAGAGAAAGCGAGCACGGAGTCGGTCCAACGAAAAGGGACAGCTGGGCGATATATACATTACCTTGACTGCTTTAAAAACATGACCGACTTGTAGCATTTACGGTGATCGATTTATTTATACCGGGGTCCGGCGTTCCGCCAGCCATCCGGGGAGATTAATCCCGCGCAATCTACGAATCTATGCGGATTTATATTGGCGACAACGGCAATACGGGAGACGGAGTAGAGAGATCGTCGACGTGCGGCATAACGCGCATCGGCTCTATCGCGGATTACGCGACGTGGTTGGTGCATATGGGGGGTCGCGTCGGTGGTCGCGGGGTGCACGATACGGAGCGCGGACACACACAGGGCATACTGACGGCGTGCAAACTTACGATATGAAAGGGTTGAAGAGAGAGGGCGGAGAATGAGAAGGGTGACAGCGGCCAGTAGTTATGCACGGCGATCCAGGTCAAAGTTGTTCTCATCATGCCTGTAAACCGTAAAGCTGATCGGCTAATGCGACTCCGTCTCCTTTCGTCACCCCTTTTTTTTTATGTCGCGAATGACCCGCTTAAAAATCCGACCGGGAATCGTTTCTTTACTCGCGCTTGAATTTTTTATTGACCCTGATTTGGAACAGGAAGATATGAATCGTTGGGTGGGACAGTGATATAAGGCGTTTTTTCCTTTTGCCGTTAAAGAAAATGAGTTTGCGAAAGTGCCATTGCCATAAACGTTATTTAAAATTAACTGAAGAGAGTTCAAGTGACTCTTGAATTAAACATCACTCGACTTTTAACGGGCTATGTAAGATCGTCATAACGCAATTCAACTTTTTTCTTATAATATATCTTTCTGTAATATCTCTTTAATAATTCCATAAAGTGTGATATAGACGATGTAAAGTTTTATTTTACGTTGTGAATTAATTATACGCAATAAAATTATATACGTTAAAATAATTATATCAATATTAATTAATATTTTAATAACGATTCACATATCAATCCAAGGAAATGGCACTTTGCCGCAATATAGATAAAAAAAATCAAAGAGAAAATGATGTGTGCTTATATCATATAATGAAGCTATTCTGTAATTTTTTTGTTTTCTAGACGAGACTATTTTCATGTAATGGATATATAATTACAAATTTAATGAATAGTATATAAATCTGTTGTGTTGCGTTGTGAATTAATTATATGCAATAAAGTTATATATGTTGTAAAATAATTAAATCCAATCTAATTAATATTTTACCAAACAATTCACGTAACAATCCAAATGACACATAGCCTTAATATAGATAAAAAAATCAAAGGGGTATAAAATGATGTGTGCTCTCATCATATAATAAAGCTGTTCTGTAATTTTTTGTTTTTTGGACGAGATTATTTTTATATATAATTAATAAATTTAATGTATAGAGTATATATAAATCTATTATTTTGCGTTGTAAATTAATTATACGCAATAAAGTTATATACGTTGTAAGAATTATACCCAATCTAATTAATATTTTACCAAATAATTCACATATTAATCTAAGGAAATGGCATATAGCCCTAATATAGATTAAAAAAGTCAAAGAAGAAAAAAAACGATGTGTATTTTCATATCATATAATGAAACTGTTCTATAATTTTTTGTTTTCTGGGCGGAACTATTTTCATACATGTATAATGTATAAACTTATATAATGTATAGTATATAAATCTGCCGGTCTGATCCAAATTACAGCGCGCGTATATTGAGGTAGCGGCTTCCGGTACTTTCGAACTATCGATTACTGAAAAGTATACGTACCGAGTAGCCGAGCCGCAATACGCCGCGAAGTTCGGAATATAATGAACTTGGCGAACTTTCGATATTCCGTAGCCTCGAAAGGTCGCAGCTACTTATAGCTGTCGAACAGCTGCCTTCGAGAACACGAATTCTCAAATATTTGGCGAAGAGACCTCACCGTCTTGCGTCGCAGAAGGGTCAGTAAATCCAAATAACTATTAACGAGACTTGCGTGTCGCCGTGTAGTATCGTCATGCCGGTCGGTCCGACCTTCTGCGTGGAGAGAGAGAGAGAGAGAGAGAGAGAGAGAGAGAGAGAGAGAGAGAGAGAGAGAGAGAGAGAGAGAGAGAAACGTTCGTCTTTGTCCTTAACTTGCGAGCCTGCCCCTCGACTCGTGACAAAAAAAAGATCGGTGGGGGTCGTGGTCTTCGTGGGAGGTGAAACTAGGTCGCTCCTTTTTCCACGTTCTTTTCAAGCCCCGCCGATGAATCGTTTCTTCGAGCTACCTGTTCCCGCGAAGAGCATTCCCAGCCTCTTTTCCGTCTGAAGTTCCTGTGTATCGAAGATGTTGTGAGGTTCCCATCCCTTCGTCCCCTATAGCGAGCGCGAGATCCACTTCTCGGATTATGATTTTCCTCTCTCTCTCTCTCTCTCTCGATATAATTTTTCTCGGATGTTAAGAGATCTCTCGCACGAACGTAGCTTATTAATCGTGCGCCTTAGATTTGAGCCAGAGTATTAATGATACGAATCTTTTTCACGTTCTAAGTACGAGAAAAACATCTCGCAATCAGTCGACATCGTCAGGTAGGAAATTATTTTTGCGCGTTTATATGAACCTAAGGGATATGAGAATTCTACCAGAATTTATCAGAAGTAAAATATCGTGTTATTACTGAATAGAATCTCTGACAGAAACGCATACTCATACGCATACACATACGCATACACATACGCATACACATATACATGCGGCAATCTCGTGCACACTTAACAAACGCCAATTTGCATAAAGATCGTTACGCTGGATGGCGAAGTTAAGAGTGTTCATTCAAGTCTTCACCGCGCCCAGAAACTCAATGGGCTGGTGGTACGTACACCGGGGTGTGTGCCACACCCTTGCAAATAGGCAATCGTTCGTCGAGAATGACGTAGTCCTCCGCGATTAGGTGGGATCAGGAACGGAAAAGGGTCGCGTGATAGGCGTCGATCGACGGATGGATGGAAGAAAAGGGCTGCACACGCGATCAATGGCATGGGACGGAATAAAAACAGCCCGATTATGGGAGAGATCGACCGGGGTGCCATCACTACGCCACTAACATCCGGGATTTAAACTGGCGACGTGTATGCAATTTCAAGTGCGGTCGCTATTAACGGGGACGTGAATGGAGGGCGGAGCGTTTCGCAGTCGGGGGCGATCGAAGAATTTCATTTTTAAGCGAGCCACCACGCCAAATTTGCGTGTTACGATATAATTAAGGGATAACATTGCAGATTTTATAGCGATCTCCATCATTAATCAGGGTGGAACAGCAAGAAATATGTAAAGGTAAAATTTCTAATTTCGTGATTGGCCCTAAAAGCACCGAGTTTAGGGAACTTTGCTGTAGTATTAATTAATATCGATCGTAAGAAGACGGGAAGACAGTCGATAAACGTTATTCGAGAAGTAACAGTCGGTGGAAAAAAACGTAAATACTCGTTTTATACTTTACAGAACTCCCGGGATTCGTCCTGAGAATGGAGAACACTACTGGGATCTACAATAACGCTTCCGGAAAACCAACAGTCTTTCTCCGGAAAAATTTGTGTGATACGTGCAGATTTACTGCTCGTAACATACATGATACCGGCCATGAAGACTGGCAAGAAACACGGAAGAGATAAAAGAGGCTGCGTATGTGGCTGTCATGAATAGAGATTAGGATTTTAATAGCCGTAAACAGGGCAGTACATTAAATATAAAATGAAATGTTAAAAATATTGAAACGCAAGTCTTTACAATACCAGCATGTCTAAACCAAACACGAAATGAAATTGAAATTGCATTGACTATAACAATCCTTTTAACATTTGACATTTGAATAAAATTTAAAATTACTTTTAAGCTGCTTATGTTCTTTCAATTAGGGGACCCAACTCTTTTCTGAAATTAATAACTTAGAAAAACTTTCACGGCGCGGGGATTATACTCAAATATTGAAGTGTTAAACGTATTTTCCATTTTATATAACGTCGCTTAAAAGCTTGATAAATATTTCCGAGCAACATTATTCATCCGGGGCTTTTTGACAGTTGAAGGCCTGCGGCTTACCCTTTACCCTTCCCTTTTACGAGATAAACTTTTTACATCATTCTGGAACGGCTTTTTCTTATCGTACTCGAGATTCTCGATTCAACCATTTTTATTGTTCTGTACATTAGAGGTACTCAAGAGAGCCTCGAGGAACAAAATTAAAAATTATTTACTTTGGAAACTTGCAATCAGATACACAATTATTCTGGGATAATGAATCACTCTTCAAGAGAGGAACTTCGTTTTTACGTAGATTCGCAATCTGTATGCAATGAAAGAATAATTTGAAATCAAGACAAAATGAAATTCGAGCGAAAGGTCAGTTTATAGGTAGTGCACCCTGGGGCTTCGTGCTGCCAAAGAATCCTCAAGACGTTTTACTCCTTTTCCCGGGAAAGTTTCCACAGTAGTTACGAACCTGCTGCGCGCGTCAGAAAATTTCCTAGTGGTTATGACGTAAAGAAGATGAAAGACGTGTGGAATGTCGGGCAAGAAACAGTTGCTCCTCAGAAACGGGGATAGCTTTTATAAAACCTCATATATATCACTTTTATTATTCTAGATGTAACATGTTTTGCTGCTTTTACAAAATCAGGACTTGTACATCGTACGTATATAACATTCTCGTTGCGGCGAGTAGCAACCCGTCGACGGAATTTTTCGAAGCTTCTCTGTCGAAACGCGATTGACTATGCGGCGGTTTATACGCGGCGTCGAACTATATCACATAACTGTACTCAATTTCGATACGAAAAGAAGTCCAGGAGAGCGCTCCTTTAAGCATGATGTCTAGCAATTCGGCGACCAGTTTGAGATTTAACATAAAAGGACTGCTGCAACCAACAGAACCTAAAATTTTACAAAAATTCTTCTTTTAATAATATATTTTTACTAGAAAAAATTACAAAATACTTTTAATATCTTTTTCTGTATTTATGAATGAACGTTCACATAAATAACACAGCTAGCCTATAAGAATGTAGCAATTACGGTCTTTCCTCTATCGTCTTTAAATCTTGAATAAGATATGACTCGATATATCTCATTTAGAAAATAACTTTTCTCGCGACAACCGAGAGATATATCATCATAAAATTAAGCTAAGGTAAAAAAAAAATGAAAATAAAAAATGATGGATTGACAAGTTCTGTCGATGAAAACGTACGTTTCTGATGTAATCGAAGAGCAGGTGTCCCGGCGAGAAGATTTTTCGATGGCGCGAAATATGTCGATGACACCTGTCCAATCCGCTATCTGCGGGCGAGATTTTCTGGAAAGTTTCAGCGAGAGAGGAAATGATATCTCGTCGAATGTGCGGATGATCGATGCGAGGCGGGTCACCAGAAGCATACATCGCCGGTTATTGAGCCATCTAACCGCGTTGTACGGCTATCGCCCGGGCAAACACAACGACACGCGCGCCGACGGGAAACAATATCGCGCTCTGGAAACATTAATACCGAATATTACGTTTCGTTCGATTGCAAACGGGCGTAACGAATTTTTATGAGCAGCTTTACAAATTATTTCAACGATTTAATTGAGCGTGCGCGACAGCGTTAATTTGCGAATTAACATGCGAGGAATTTTGCATTTATGTCGGTCCGCGATATTCGCTCTTTTTGCATTGCATTTAATTTGTCATATCTTGATCTCTCTATACTTTTATATGAGACATTTTATGATGTTTTTTCAAGACAGAGGATTATTTTGAACATACGCGTGAATAGATAAAGAAACGGCCCAATTATATTTTCATTAATTAATAATTTGCTGCTGCAGAAAAGGAAGATATTATAGTACTCTTAATTCCGAGATAATTACTCTCGCGGCCGAGTTTAATTATTTGAGCCATTATCAGCAGATGCGATTTGCTAACAATTTCACAAATTAGGTACTTCGATCGTTCTACGTGGAAATTCCAAGTAGAAGAGAGGCAACGGTTTGAATATTGAAAACTCGCAACAAGACAGGGTGATCCGCGAGGCTTAATGACAAAGCAGGAGAGCCTTATCGTTTCCGAGATTGTTCATTCGTCGGAATTGCCTCTGACTTCTATAATCTAGGTTAGCCTACAATTAAGGTCAGACCGACAAGGAGAGATCCGCGACGAGAAAGGACGGCTAGAACAGATTGCATTTCGCGCGAAGGACGCCATGCATTCAACCCCGATGGAGCGATTTGTACCCCGAGTCGATTTCGAAACTCGGACGCGGAACTTGCCAGACATCTGCTATTAATATGCATGTGTTTCATTAAGGATAAGTAATTGCTTCTCATTACCAGCACGGGAGTTTAGATGGTAAACCAGAAGAGACAGACGAATTCGCCTCACGATTCGGATCAATTATCTCGTATAAATTTCGTATAAATTTTACCGCACCTCCTTTTCTTCTTAAGTCTTAAAACTTTTTAATTAAGGGAATAAAAGTTCTTGCTTTGATCCCCTTATTCATTTATTATGCACGTATTAGGCGTGATTCCGGAAGGTATTACGCGCGCGTTCCTTTCGTCGTTCGTCGTTCGCCACGTGATAACCGCCAAGTGGGACCGATCGGATTGCTACCGCGCACATACGTGAACACACACCTTACAAACGTTTTCGGTAGAAATATCGATTTTCAAATATGATTCCCCGTACATATAGCCTACGCATATGTATAATAATAAAGTATCTCACAATCGATTAAACTCAACAGTATATACTATGATTAGTAGAAACGAACCCTCTGCGATTTAGACCAGCTAAATGCCAACATCGGGCGGCTATTTAACGTCCTTAATTAAGTCACGAGCGATACCATGACGCATCATCTTTTATCCGCGAGCTCCCATTCGATGAATTCGAGCCCTTTGATTAGCCTAAAGCTCGTCTAGTTTACATTTGCGCATACTTATTCGTATGTATGCGACACGAGCGCGTGTGTTGTGTACGTGTGTCGTGTACGTGTGTATGTGAATACGTGTGTGTGTGTGTGTGTGTGTGTGTGTGTGTGTGTGTGTGTGTGTGTGTGTGTGTGTGTGTGTGTGTGTGTGTGTGTGTGTGTGTGTGTGTGTGTGTGTGTGTGTGTGTGTGTGTGTGTGTGTGTGTGTGTGTGTGTGTGTGTGTGTGTGTGTGTGTGTGTGTTAATGATTCGTGTTAATTCAAAACGCTACTAATTACAAGTATAATAATTTATTAGCTCTGTAAGTTTTTTTTCCTATCACGTGGCATCCCGTCTCGGATCACGGGAGATCCGTCGACCGTGCCAAATCGAACGATCGTCGACGATTGCCTCGATCACGCGATATAACAGCATTGGCATTGGCTCGCTCCCTCTTAATTTCGTGCGGTGTCAAGACGCGCAAGCATCGCGTGTCGTGTACGAGGAAAGTAGTAGTTCTTTGTGATACCCTCACCAGCGACCTTGACGACCATCCGGGTCGCTCGCGAAGTCAACGTACAAAATCCTTAACGAAGTTTCGGCTCGTTTATTTCTTTAGACATATCTAGGACAACGGTCATTAATTCCTATGAGATGTTTTCCTTTACTCGCTCCTCTCTTTTTCCCCGGTCGTCTTTTTATTAATATTAGTATTTTTTTTTGGTTCATTAAGCTCGTGACCTTATTAATGCGGCTTTTTTTCTCGTGGCTTGTGGTCAGAGCTCTCTCCCGGCATCAATATGCAAGTTGTCTCCGAAAAGTGCCAATCAAACGTTAAAACCGATAAACGTGCTCTTGCAATCTTGCGTAGATAAGTCGGCTTGATGAAAGGCAAAATACAGTATACAGGTTTGTGTCCGAGCCGCATAAATTTTCATTTATCAGATAAGGCTGATGGCATTTTTCCGAGATAACCGGTATAACATAGGAAAATCGCCATGGTGCTCGATTCCGCTTAACGTGTACATTTATCCTTAGCGACGAAATCGCGGCTCGATTTGATTACGGGTCTTTGATTAGCCGTGCCGGTGTGTACTTTTGATTAAAGTTTTGCAAGTCTGGCAGTGCCCATATAATTAATTAAACGCACTATCTCGGGGGCACGCGCCGAGATCGTCAAACGCTCGATCCTCCCAAACGTTCGTTCTACCAAATTCCGATCGGACATCAATTAATTGAGTAGACGCGTGCCCCCAACGTCACTCTTTACCGAGTAACTAGAATCTATCTATATTTTAAGCTAGTTTTCTCCTATAGAGTGCGCGTGTTGAGAGAAAAACGACAAATAACGACAGCCGTGCGTCTCTGTTTCAGATTTTATATCCGTTATTTATATCGTCTCATTGTCTACGAGTGGCTTTTGAAACACGAATTGTTTCATTTTCGAGTGAGCGAGTGAGCGGAATTTTATAATTTTGGAAGGACGAAGAATTTCGCTTGAAATAAATGTAACCACCGAATATGGAACATAACGTAATGTAAAATAACATCGTTAAAGCTGTTTTGTAATTAGAAGTTAAACTGATATAAATGCATATTTTAATATACAGTATATCTCCATATATAATGTTAATGTTAGTATTGATATAGTGCAGGTAATATATATAATTTTATTAGAACAAAATGTAGGTCGCTATCCATTTAGTTGCGTACATCCCGCTTGTACTAATCACATCGTGATTAGCGTAATATATCCGTAACAAAAATACACGCAATTCCACGGTAGAGATTCAATCGAAATCCGCGCGAGTACCAGTCGGAGATTATCACGTGCATACGTTTTGCAGCGTACGGCTCTTTTTTTTTAATTTTTATCGCCTGTACCGTATCATGACTTGTTTATACTGTTTCACGGTTGTATTGCGTTTAAAAAAAAAAAGTACACGCCGGTACAACGGTGAGCGAGATACATTTGCATTAATGTATCGCCGCGTCGACGAGTGCAACAGATGGCACAGATTAAAAAACGAGTTATATCGATTGCTGTTCTCTTTTTCCCCTCTGTCACGCGGTCGTCCGTTCGCCGTGACGATTATTTTCTCGTGTCTCCGCGTATCGCTTTCCGCAACGTGGCCCTTAAGGGCCCATCTTCGCGTGCCATTATGCCGCCCTCGCCGATATCCCAAACGTCGTGTGACACAATCAATGCCAAGTGGAAGTGGAACGGCTTTGCAACGAAATGCGAATGCACTTCGCGATGTGTGCACGCGTTTGTGTATATATAACGCGTTCCGCCGCTGTCGTTAATTGATTTTTCTCTCTCTCTCCCTCACGCGACACAAACATCCGATTGCCCCAGATTCTCGTTCAAGATACGTGATTCGTGAAAACGAGCCATCTGGAGCGCTCGCTGCGCTGACGGTGTCTGTGATCAGATACCTTCGGAAGGGTCGCGACGGCGAAATAACGTTGTCGAAGCGCGCGGATGTGTCGGGGCGAAGCGATATGAATTGAAGCGCAGTGCTGTCGCTTCGCGATTGACAAATAATTAAGGGTGATTAATAATTAAGCTGCCGCGCGGGATAAGCCAATGAAAAATAAAAAGCAAAATATAATTTACTCGTTTCTGCGCGTAATTATTTTCATCTACGCATTTTGTTCTTTTCAAAATTGTAAGAAAAATACTGCAATTAAAAAGTGCTTGGATATTATATTTTAGCGAACACAACACGAACATTAACGGAGTTTTTTTTAATAATTAAAATTTTTTTCGCTCTGCTAATCCGTTTAATGGCTTGACCGATCAGCAGCAAAAGGCAGAAGAAGAAAACGAGTTGGCCCTTGCGATCCTTGAAAGTCTCAAACAATAGACTGTTCGTATATAGCTTCTTTCTATATATCTCCAAATCCGTATACAATAAAGAGTAGAAGATTCATATCAATCGCGTGGAATATTTTGCAGCGGTTGGATTGGAGCTTCGCCGATGTAGATTTTCTAATTATAATTTTCATGCGGATTCAGTGATGAAATCTCTTTCGATTGCACGGTTTCTTTAAAATGACTAAATTATTGTTCAGACGTGAGTTTAACGAATAACTATTTTCAAATATTTTAACGAAAGCTTAATTTTCGATCGAAAATTTTGTTACGTTGATCGCTGCGGTATTTATACTATCTAGTGTGCGACAACGTAATGCAGCGTTCGATCTTCCGGTTCCGCATAATTTCACCGTGCACGCCGCATGCCTGTCGACAACTTGTGTCATAAATTTTGCATTCCGCCGATAATTAAGCACAGACACTGCATGACTCAGCCAGAAATCTGAAATAGAGTCTGACAACTGATATTACAGCGTGACACGCGTCATAAGGAAGTTAATAATATTTCTAGTTCGACACAAACTTTTCTTTAAAAATTAGCAAGCTGTATAAAAATAAAAATGACTAATATTGCATTGTTATGCCGCTTTTACAAGGCTACGCGATTCGTATAGAAATTCGTATCACGAATTAAAAGTATGGTATTATAGTGGAAAGCCATCCGATCGGAGAACACGGAACATACGCAAATTATTTTTTTACTTGAGAGATCATATCACACCTGGCTACGTATTCGTGCAAATTCCATGCGAACTCGTAAGCGCAAATCGCGTTGCATGCCGCGGCGAATTTCAGTGGCTCCAAAAACCGCTTGCCTCGTAAGCAGAAAGAAGCACGCGAGCGTATACCCACGAAACTTCGCGTATAAATGTCAGTGGAGGTAGAAAAAAAAGGAATGAAAGCCACAGTGCGGCACGAGCGCTCGATTATCATTCCGAAATATATTCGAGACGCTTTCGCTTAGCGTAACGCGAATAATTCTGTTATCTGCGCTTAAATTGCCCGCAATTTGTGCTTAGGTTTTCAACGGAGAGCAGTCTCCAAAGAAGAAAGTGGAATCACTCTGCATATGAATCGTAAGCATCATTGGATCGATCGGATCGTAATTGAAAGTCAATCATCTGTAAATGCTCATAAATTGTTGAATAACTCGATATATTGTCAGCGTTAAACTGAAAAGATTTAAAGATAATAAATTAATAAAAAAAAAAAAAAAGAATTATGTCGTTGTGCGAGTAAAATTGCGAAATAAATCGTTTTCCCAGGAGTCATGAGGATGCAGGGCAATATTAATCGCGCGTATAGGACGTTCCAAAATAATTAAATTTGATAATGGAAATTTCATCCGCTCTCTACGGACACTTGATAATTTATTAACAAGCAAAACCCGCGCGTTGCGCTTGATTTCGCTGGTTAAAATTTACCAATAAAATTCGGGCGAACGAATAATTACTCGCCGAAAAGCAGAAACGTATTCGACGCGGTAATAAATGCCGCAGATCTTGCTTCAAGTTGGACGTTGATATGGATATTTCAGCGAGATGAATGCGTTTTCCGCGAAAGCGTACAATGTAATACTTAACTCGGGTGCGAGATGCATCTGCTACCCCATCGTACATTAATCACCGTCGACCCAAGCGCGCGCGGCGCGCTCCTGCCTCCATTAGGTGACTCCACGTACAAATGAACTGCCTCCGAGTGTGCAGTAGACGCTACTAGCTACCCGAGAAATTGATATCGTTTATCGAGAGCCAATTCGGCCGTGGGAAACGGAAGGCATATCTATAAAGCCCAATATTCGCGCGCGGAAGTCGCACGGGCGCTTACTTTTTTTTTTTTCGGAGAGAGGCGGGCAATAAATACGAGAACGCAATTTGCATCGAAATCTGACAATGGCCGCAGCAAATTCGTCGCTGTTAATATTCCACAGACCGCGTAGCCGTAATATCTAACTACGCGCGCGTGTCCTTCGTGAATTGTCGCTCTCACCGCCACTTGTTTCATTAACGGTGTCTCGCGCATGAATTTACATATAAATTAAGAGCACGGGACCTCGGAAAGTTTCCGAGCTCTCTCGTGAAAAATGCAGTTGTCGTGCAGTTTCTTTGCGTGAGTGTCAGCGAGACGCTTCTCCTGACGCGATTCAAGATCAAAGTTCACGTGCGATAGAAAAATATCGAACCGCTGCATAACGCGTTATCGATCCTGTCCGCAGGTTCTCAACGTTCATCGAACTCAGTTTCCAAAGCGCAAAGCGAAACGCACGGTGGAAAATATTCGCGAATTGTAGGTCGGGTTACAGAAAATTTAATATCGCACAATAATGAAATGTAGTAAAAAGTCGATGTCTTTGATAGCTTCGGTCAATTCTATTAGTTTTTTTTTTTACTTCTGTATCTTTTCAACTTGATACATCGAGAAAACGAATACAGTTAGGATGCCTATCTCGCCTCTGCGATTCTCTGAACTCGAGATTCCTCGCCCCCCTCCCTCTATCTCTCCCTTTCTCATTTCGACGTTTTCTCAAGAATAACGACTTTCTAGTGGCAGTAAAATAAATTGGCTGTCGCGAGGCCTACAGTCGTGCCTGTCGATTTCGCAGATAGATTTAAGATAAATCCATTTATTTCCTGGCCGACGAACGAAGATCTTTCGAGAAATCTGTTTCTCATGCGTGAAAAAGAAAGAAATTTACGTTGTTCGTATAGAACTGCAGAAGTTAACGAAAAAAAGAATAAAATATCTTTCTTTAGATAAAGAATGTGTGTAACATCTGTTTGTTACATGAAAGAGAATTAATTATATAATGGAATTTAAAACGATCTAATTAAATATAATTTTAGAGAAATATAATTTTAGAGAATATAATTTTTTATTATCAAAGAGACCTGTACAATATATTACTTCGTGCAATATGACATTGCACGAAGTAATATAAAATCAATAGAATTAAATAAAATATAAAAATTCAAATGGAGAATATAGAAGTAAACAGAAATAAAGAGAAGATAGTATCGTTCATGCGACATTATTTATTATATTCTGTGATTTTATTAAAGCGTAAGTACTCGGTTTTTAGTATGCCCGATATTTTCCTGGCTAATCGTGACCGCGATACCGAAATTCGGAAGGGCTCGCACGTGATCCTCGGCTAATTTTGCGAACGTAGACTTTTCCAACCACGTGCGGAACCAATTGGGACGCATTCACCTCGCCATACTACGTGGCAGGAAACTTTCAATAAACGTGTGAATGTGCGGCTGGTTGTACAATCAGTATACGTTACGTTTACTGATATATTATACGTATTCGGCATTTCCGCAATTTCGTATGTAACAGGAGCGTAATTTTATTTGCGGCAACGCATGAATTCTTATTTGCCGAAAATATTTGAGGAGCATTAATACGCTTTATCGTTTCGCGAATTTCGTTGATGTTTGCACTTAATCCCCGAGCAGACTGGCAAATATTGATTACTGAATTCAAATTCTGTACCTATGTAGCACGCCGAGAGAATTCAAAGCGCGCGGTATCATCAAACGAAACTAATTAATGCGCACGTAGGCCAATAGTGATATTGTTTACGGTACAAAGATGAGAAATTATAGAGTATTATATTTTAAAGGGACACGGTTTTCTTCTTCCCTTTTTAAATTAACTGGGCAGTTGATTATCGTATCGTAGCACTGTTCGAGTTTCCACTTGTTAACGAAGTATAGAGCGTATCTTATACTGTCTTGTCGTATTCAATATATAAAAAGAAAGAAAATATCCGAGAGAGACTCGTATACTCCTCTCTACTGCATAAGAAGGCATCTTTCACGATCTGGTCACGCAAAAGAATATTTCCAGAACATTATCAATAGTTACAAAAAGTCATTCAACACGTGATTCCGTAATATAGGTATATAACAACGTAGATTTTTGTGTTTATTCTCGTGTTTAGTCTGTACACGATAACCAATTTGTACGTACCTTTCTTTCGATCGCGCGCAATACGCCCCACGCGCACGACGTTTCTCGTCTTGTGCGCGCTTTTTATAATCGCATCAATCACACCGCTCAATTACCAGCTCGTGCAGTTGACGACAATTACTAGCTGCGAACCGCCAATTTGTACCAATTAACCACGCAGTAACCGAGTAACCATTGTGGTAACATCGCAGTAACCGATGTAGCGACTGCCGCAGGGCCCCTCTACTCTTTATAGTCGGCGGGCGAGTCCTCGAGAGGATCGAAGGATCATTTCCTTGTTCCTGCGTCTGTGTGTTCGTGTGTGTTCGTGTGTGTGCATGCGTGTTTACGAATGCGTGTAAACGCGAATGTTCCGTTTGTACACGTGTGGTGGTGGTGGTGGTGCCGAGTGGGGACGGTCGGAATGAAATGCTGCCGGAAAACATGCGGAATTCAACGAGCGATTCAAGGACGGTCGAGGGCGGGAAGAGTGAACGAGGCCTAGAAGTCGGATTGCGACGTGGCCAGGGCACTCTCGGCCGTCTCCTCGCGTCGTCATAAGGGCCTCGTCACCTCGCCACACTCGCAATGCGTCGGGTGTCCACGACGGTCCACGCGGTTGCTGATTGAGTGGTCGCTGTAACAGAAAGAGCGAGTAAAATGATTAACACGACGAAAAAGAGTCGGAACAGATTTAATAGATGTCATTAAGATCACGAGAAGCCTCTTACATCGTCTTTGCAAATATAAAAATGAAGATTGAAAGAGTCCTCGTTTAGATTATAATAGTATAATGGTTATATAAAATGATTAATATTGCAATATATTGAATTTCTTTTATCATATTAATTAAAATTAGTATTAGTAATTAGCTGTGCGCAAGTGATCAAGAAAAAAGAGAGGTGAAGAAGTGAAGAAGTGAATAAAGTTTCTCCGACAGGCAAGCATCGATCAAGACATAAGTATAGATAGATATAATGTAATTAAGTTATATGGGTATATTAGACATCGTTTCTCTTATAGAGAATCTTTCTGTTTTACTCTCTTAATAAAACAGAAGGTATCGGAGGAAATTTTCCATTAAATTATGGAGAAAGCCGTGTAGCTGTTTTTTTCGAACAAGAAGCAGCGAGTTTAATAAGCTCTATTAAAACAGTTTAATGTCCGCGGATTGCAAGTTGATGAAATTGCAAAATCCATTTAAGTTATATTGAATTTACGGTATATGCCAAGTGCATATAATTTATCTCGATGTTAACCCTTTAGGATGGAAAACTTCTATTGCGTCAGGTACGGCTTCCTTATTAAGGCACTTCGTTAAATCAGTTGAGATGAGATTCTTAGAAATGCAATTTGTTGTAATGTGTAACGTCGGCGCTTCCTATTTTCTGCTTACCGTAATAAATTTACGTAGCGAAATACCTCTCATCTCTCTAGAAGCGAGGAGAATGGTAAAGAAGCTGTTTCTCTCTTTCTTTTATATTTTAACAATATTTTTTCTTCAGTATTTATATTTATGTGTTTTTTTTTTCTTTTGAATAATAAATGCATTAATTTAGAGCGCGAAGATTAATGAAAGACTTTTAATTTGAAATTCTGCTCTCAACAGTTTTCTACCTTCCCGCTTTAATAATGTAGTTTCAAAAATCGACGAAAGGGACGCGCAACGTAATGAAACGATTGAAAACAATAAAATACACGGCGTGGAATCCTCGATTGCGCAACGACGAGCTCGCTGTTATAACGAGTGAATAATCGAGTCGTTCCGCCTCGCCGTTTATACTGTGTATATACGCGGAACGATGGAATGATTTCGCAATGTGAAAGATTCTTTCATTCGTTAAAGGAAAAATGCATTTCAGTGACTTCAGAAATATACACTGTCGAGATGAAGGCTATGATAATTGGAATGAATAAAATTGCTATCATTTTTAAGTCTTACGCCGAAAATTTGTAAACCGCTGCCGTTTGCAGTCCCTTTACGTCTGCGTGGGCTTTGCGATTATGCGATTAAATGCAACTCATATGAATGCGTATGAATCAGATGTGACGTCAACGAAGCGATATATGCCGACAATATTCGCGCGCGACGGCTTGCGAGTGTTATGCAACAATTATGCCATTCGACATTTGTTCTGTTAGAAGTATGTTGATTGCCAAGTGACATTTTTTAATCTTGCAATGATGATTAAAAAGAACTTCGCCATTATTATTTTTGTTCTAGAAATAGTGAGATAAAACAGAATGGATCAACAAATATAATGAAACGCTAAATTACTACTTATCTATATGAAATTCCTAGATAGAATTACTTTTTAGTATTATTGCAAAATATTCTCGTTGAGTATTCCATTCTTTCTTTTCTTGAATATGCTATCATAAAACGTAATAACTCTTTTATGATGACCGTATATATCACTGGCACGTACCTAGCCAAAATGATTAAAATGCTACAACGAAGGGCTGAGGAATGAAAGCGCTGCGCGCTGCGATGTATTGTGATGCCTTATCCTTTTACGACTTCATTGAATTTTTGCCACAATGTGGCTCGCTACATGAGAATTGTTACATTTTGATTCGCTTTGAGGTTTTCTCTTTTTGGTATATCCTATTGCTGCCTCTAGTCTACGGAAACCACTTCAACCCGAATTCCGCGGATTGCCTCTTTTGATTATGTACCGTAAAGAATAGAGGATAGCTAAATCTTGGTTACAAAAGGTTCCATTGTTGAATTGAGGACCGCCGACGTTCGCTCGTGCGCTAACACTCAGGCTGAAGCTTAAGAATATTGCATATTCATGCGGGCTTTCCTCGCACAATAGAATGACACCGTCATCATAAAAAATACCGGACACCTTACAATTAGAATTAAGTTGACGGCTTAGGGGATAAAGCGTTTCTCAATTAGTTTAAAGAGAGTCTCGACGTTGCTTTAAAAGATTATTTAAACATAAATAATTATAATTGATAAACATAAATAATTTATTGTAAAGATGTTTAAATGTAAGTAAAATTAATTAAATAGAAACGCTGTAAATAAATTAATCAAACAAAATCGACTTTTCCTTAATAAAAAATTAATCGGATATCTCTTATTTTTTTTATAATTTCTTAATCTTTTATATTATAAATTTAATAATATTAAATTATTAAATTTATAATATCAATATTAAATCAATATCAATATTAAATTATTTAATAATATTAAAGAGATATCCGATTAATTTTTTATTAAGGAAAAGTCGGTTTGAAATTTTTAGAAATACGTTGTTATAATCGGAGCAGTTTGACTTAAAATATCTCGCAGAGTAAAAATAGCAATGATAAAAAGCAATAAAGCACAGGAAAAGCGTAAAATAATTCTTGCGAAAGATTAAAACTATCCACGGCAATATAGACCTGACGTAAAGGGTTTATAAGAGAAATAACGAAGATTAGCACGTCGAGTTGGCGGAAAAGCTGACCGGGATGACAGGGATGGTAGGAGGCGGGATAGCAAATCGCCGTGGGTGATGAGGAAAAAAAAAGAATTCTAAATGCGATATCACCATGACCTACATCGTCCCGCTGAAAAAGAGCGGTGAATACTGAGTATACTATTGTCAGGCGCAGTAGTTGTAGACCGATGGTATCGGACAACGTCGCTCACGCAGTGGTTACTACTCAATAATGGCCCGACAACGCTTAAGTTAGATTGCGTGCCGATCGCGATCCGGCGAGTAGTGAGCAGGAATTTTTTTAATTATTTACTATTCCGTCACTTTTTCCAAACTGTTCACGTCACTTGTCGATTCACGTAACTATATCGTTCGTTTGGCGTAGCTCTCCCCATTAGTTTTACTTCGCGGTGTATTACTTATAGTAATAATAATTCAAGCTTGGAGCGCGCGTAAATAAATGAAGAAAAATAGACGGAAATAAATGAAGAAAAATAGAAGAGCGAAAACTAAGTACAAATACGATTGTAACGATTTATTTGACGGTGTAATAAATGAAAAAGTAAGCGGATTCCAGAGACTTTTGAATTAAACATTAAAACGGGGAAAATAAGAAAGCCGGATAGACGTGATATCCAACTGCGATAGTCTAAATCGTTCTATGACGTGATGTCATATCAGTAGGAAATCGATAGTAAGTGAAGTACTTGTTACATTTACGAGCGTGCAACAACGGGACTTCGATAAGATCGTCATAAAGTTCATCGCAGGCTTTAGCGCCTTATTAATTCAAACTTTCATTGTAACCAATAAAGTTACCAGTCCCCTGTGAGACCAGAAGTGATTTCTACCGTCATGCTTAAACGTTACGCGTTCAAAGTTTAAAGCAGTACAAATTGAGCGAGACAATTCGATAAACTGGTTATGAATTAATTTCCTGTTCTATTTTTCTCATGTTCCATTCAATTTATTTTCGATATTTTACGAAGGTTATAATTTCCAGATGAAAATTATCGAGAGACAGAGTGGTTACAATATAAAATAAATCGATAATAATTATTTGAATGTGTATTATTATTTTACATAAAATATATATCGTATCGTCAGTCGTATAATAAAATTTTTGCTTCAAAATTTATTTAAATTCCACCTTTTCTCTTACAACTCTTCAAGTCTCTTAATATAAAATATATTTAAAATTAAATCTCGTGTTCTCAAATTCGTTCTTCCTCAGAACAAAGCTATTCACATTTCAAAATTTTTTTCGCTTTTATTGGATAGTCGCGATATTTGATGTAAAACGAACTTTCAAATACATAGAAGCTGTAGATATAAGCGTCGTCCACTTTTCACTTTGGCGTTAAAATTTCTTCGGAAAGTAATGCCGCTTGGCCCGCAGGGCTGCATTTTAGATGCAGTTAACTCGATTCTCTCTCTCTCTCTCTCTTTTGCGCGCGCGCGCCCGCCATCAGCATACGCGAACGCGACCATGACCAACGAGTGTGACCTTTTCAGAATGTCAATGAATGTTACAAGCCGTTGCGTGACAGCTGAAGAGACGACGGATACGCGCCCTTAGCCACGCGCGCGCAACTCCCGCGGGACGCAAAGTTATGATTACGAGCGTCCGCGATATGCCCGTGGGACATAAATTTTAGGGCCGCGCTTCGGCTGACATGCACGATTGAAGTTCGAAATTTGAGCCGCTGACTGCATGGCGCGGCGTTTAATAAGGGCTTCGCCGTCAGCGATCAGCAGGGGACTGACGCGGGTATAACCTGGAGTTGACAAGGTCGAGGACGACGTTTTGCTCGAAATACGACGACATTATACGTGCTCGCTTTTAGGCAAACTAATTCTTAACCGACGTTACCGGGAGAACGGGAGTTGAGATAATTGTGCCGTTGGGTGGCACAGTGGTATTACTCAGCGGCAAGTCATACATATTACAGAGAGAGAGAGCGTATTGTTCAATCATTTACCTTGATCTTTACTAAATAGTGCCGCAATGCAAAGTAACTGAATTTTAATAAGCCCTTTACAAACTTCTCTCTATTTCTTAAAGTAAGATTTAGATATATCGTTTAGATATAGTGTACTTAATTAATCGAGATTAACGTTTTGTTGTACTTCTCTGAGTAAACCGTTTGAAAAATTTTAATCTAAAGAGAAAATATATGACGGATATTAAATGGAAATCTAAGTAAGCACGTTTTTATACACCGCTTCGTTGTTATCGTTACTAATAATCCTCGACCTGCAAGCTCGTACGAACCGCCGCTTTAGGCTATAAATATGGATTCCATTAGATTAAGCGACCGCCTTTTCAGAGCCTTTGCCAAAAATCCAATAGATTAAGATAAGCTGGATACATAGTTTAGATCGCCATACCCCGCAGTACAGTTTATAATTTTGCCCGATATAATTTAATCGACGAGTTAAATTGCAGTATTCATAGCAGCGTTAAATTGTAATCAATGCAATAACAAATGTTGCAGTTACGGTTTGACGTGCGCATATTATTTAAACCATGTATCATTTATTGTAATTTAATAATGCATAATTTAGTAATTCATACGTCATTATTTATTACAATTTGACAAACAATCGCGATTGTATCAAACGGGAATGTACTGACGACCTTCGTAAATGTAATCATGGCAATCGAGGCACGCATCTGATAATCAAGGGAGTTCGGTGTAAAGCTTTCAGCCCCGACGTAAATTCGTTAGTGTCACGCTAACCAGAGCACGCACGAACGCGTACATACATATATACGGTGTTCAGAAACACACGAAATTCGTGAGAACAGGAACGTTAAATCGCGTTATTGTCACCGCATTATTTACCGATAACGGAAGAATGACGCATGTAAAGGAAATTTTTACGAAAGCATGTAATGATGATCTAATTACTGTTTTATTGGTGATATTTATCGCATATCTTTATTTCTTTATACTCGCAATCCTTTTATAGAAGCTCGTCTTTAATTTCTTATCTTGAATTTTATTGCAAATGCCTTTTTTTATATTAAAGCGCGAGTATATTCCTATATCCTTTAAATTTTGACTCGACGGTTTCATACTCGTTTATTTTATATGCAAAACTATTTTTTACAAGCGGTAAAATACCGTGTATATACTTGGATCAAGTTTGATCACATAAATCGGCAGAAGGGCTCGAGATTTATTACGCATAATCAGAGCTAAAAATAATCCTAACGGCGTCGTGTGCCTTACTCATGTCTCGTTTCGATCCATCTTCGCACGTGACACCGTCCGCCGGTGTCAACTTCGTACTCAAAGAATTATGACGACGGATACTCGGAATCGCGTTGCAATATAGCCCGGCCTGTTTTATTCCGCGTGCGTGGGACGTCGCTGACAGCGATCTTTAAGATGTGCTACCTATTTTTTTACACGGACCACTCGTAATCGTAAATATTCAACGGACCCGCAAGTACGTATACCGCTGCCTACGCAAAAGCTTTACCGCCTACCATAATGCGACCTTTTCTTACTACATGCAAAATTACGCTAATGCAATATCATAAAAGGCGCTCCCGGGCACTTTCTTCCATCTCGTTGAGAAGGTAAAATTACGAGGAAAGCCAACGCCAGAAATTCAATATACTTAACTTTTAAACCCGCAAAAGGATATGCCAACCAGTGCCAACAGTTATCTTCTTTTTTTTATAGTGCTATTTTGAAGACATATTTGGAGTATCAAAATCAAGACTGAGACGACAAGTCACTTCGCCGCGTCTTTCGCGGAAATAGTAAGGGCGCAGTTCAAATGATAAAAATGCGACGTGTCTCATGTACAAATAGAGGGACAATGGGCACATTTCTACGTTTCAATTGTCAACTCAACCATGATATCGCATATAGTAACGCGACATTCGTTCAAGTGAATGCCGAAGTGGCTTTTGACACATCTGGATGCAGAAGAGCGATAACAAATGTACGAAGGAACCGAGAATTCTTTGCGCGCATTCTCCGAAATCACGTACAAAGTCGTCGTATCTATTCACCACCGTTCGAAGGCGTGGCTTCAAATTTTCAAAGGAAGTAATCTCGAGTAAACCTGAACAGAATTTTGATGTTTGTCCGTTGTCGAGAACAGACGGTGAGTTTTTTTGGCCTAAAAATAATCATTTGTGCAAACTTTTAGCGTATAACTGAACAAAAAGATATTTTATAGTCATTACAGAATCTACCATACAATCTTAAAAAATGTTACTTAATTTTAAGAAATTGATAATAAGTGGTTCTGTAAAAAATTTATTTTACGAGAACAAAATGGCAGTAGTTTATGATTATATTTTCTTCCTCTCCTTTTTCCTAAGATTAATTTTTTTAAAATACCGCTATTTAACGTATATATCGATTATTATCAAGTCTGTTAAATAATTGCAGTATTTTGTACGTATCAAAAATTGAACTTTAGAAATTGATTTTATAAAAATTATGCATTTGTTGTTCTCTATTATTAGAACACAAGCTGAGAAAGTACTGAATTATTTGCGGAGCTCTCTTGTTACCAACGGGGACGGGAAAGCTTAAGCTTCATTAGTCTCCGAATAGATTCGTCGCTGTCGCAGCATAAATAGGATCGACTCCAAATCCGTTCAGGAAAGGTTCCCGAAGCTTAACGTAATGTGCTGGAAAGATTGCGCGCGGTCAATGCCAGCCTTGTCGTATATATGTTGGAAAATGGCTGGACATGGTGGAAGCGACACGACGGTCGATGATGCCGTGTGCTTATGTCCTGAAAAAAAGTTAGAGGTGAAAGTTCCTCTCTCCCTCTCTCTCTCTCTCGATATATTAATACTCTTCGGAAAAAAACTGGGGCAATCCCTGGCACCACCGGATATTTCTTTGACAGATTGTCCGCGGAGATTTCACAAAATTGATAACAGACCCTCCGAAATGTCTTTCAGCGGCAGATTCAATTTAGATTTATGTGTTGCCCGCGGTACATAATACAGTCACATGTTATTATGCTTCTTCTCTACTTTTAAAAGCTTACGGGATTACCTATTTTATTCTAAGCACGTATGTCGGTCTCTGTAAGCTCACTTCTTGCAAAATTTATTTTTATACTTTATTTTTATACACTAATTAAGTATTAGAACGTTACTGTATTTTGCCGAATGTAACGATCGTGTGGAAGGTAGGATTAACTTCGGGGAAAGCTGTCGATTATTAATTGTTTTTCGTGAACGCGAGATCAAAAATTAATCGTTCATTGAAAAATTCATCGTGAATTAATCGATTGCATCAGCTGCCAGGTTATCAGTTTAACACGCGATTAAAACATTGCGAGCGACGTTGCGCTAATCGGTGAGATATTTTGCATAAACCGCCGTATCGACGGCGCTCTAGAACAAATTTTATAAAGCAACATGAAATTATGCAAATATAAAACTTCGCTCGTGCGAGAACTTAAATTTTGCCGAGAGCGATTTTTGAAAAGACATCAAATAATATTACAAGCACCAGTTAACAGAATGCAAATGAAAATTAGTAAAGCTAGAGGATATAGGAATGAAAAGATCTCTTAATAATATTTTATTAATTATTTTAATTATATTTTAAAATTTTAATAGCATTCTTTAGATAGAGATAAAGTGAACGTTCACATTTATGTAAAATTGCGCTCGTGTAATTATCATTTTCAATTCATAAATGTAGTTTCTGCCGCGCACGCAAAAAGAGTGCGCGGCACATTCTATAGTCTCATATTTTCGCGAACACGTTCGCAGTAAAAAAAAAAGGACCTACGTGGCGTAACGTTGACATTTTAATGTCGAGTGTAAACTTTAAGATTTGCACGTTAATTAACTTTAGCACAGCATCGCCACGAGCCTTTTCGCAGCGGCCGCCGAGCTAATCACATTTCCAATTATTCGCGATGGAAAAATTGTGTGCCGTTCCGTTCTTCAGGTACTCGTAACCGAATCGCCACGCTTTGTTCTGGACGGATGTTGGCCGTTACGAAATTCAGGTTAACCGCTGATATAGAACAACACCGCCGAAGCATTCACGTGCAGAATCCCGCGAATCCCTGACCTATATCCCTTAAAACATCGTATCGCCATTACGTGAGCCGCCTCTCGCTCGCGTTCTTCACACACGAACATAACATGTATAAATATATATATATGTATATATTTGCGGATATATGTTGATATGAATTTTTTTCATGTTTGGTGTGGGGAGCTCGCCCCCGAAGTTTGTCTCCTTATTTTAGTTACACTCTGTGTGTGTGTGCATATGTGTATATATATATGTGTGTGTGTATATATACACAGGGTGTAACTAAAATAAGGAGACAAACTTCGGGGGCGAGCTTCCCACACCAAATATGAAAAAAGTTCATATCAACATATATCCGCAAACCCACATATATATATATATACATATATACACGTACATGGGATCACATATATGTGATCACGTAATGTCGTTTTACGGCGTCCTCCTCGAGATAGGGAGTGACCGTGGAAATCACAGCAAGTGCTCTTATTCGTAAAGGGAGCCTGTTTCCTTTACGGATAAGCCACTTCCGCGACGGAAGCCCGTTTCTCTCGACGCGCGACGGCGTTGGAACCCGATAAAATTTCGGTCCGGGAAACTTGCCCGTGCCATCAGCATGCGAAAAAGGTCGCAAAGAAACGTAAGCTTATTTTACGAGTTATTGTTTAAACGGACATTAAGAGATTCCTATCAGGAAAGTACACTCGAGGTAGGAGAAAATATTCCGCGCGTGCTCTGTATAAATATAATTGACTTCCTTACATTTTCTGATAACATCATTTTCTTAGAAAACTACTATTTCGCGAATGCTATGACGGGTTTAAACGCGGTGTATAACGTGTGAGTTATAACAGAACTGAGGTGCGCTCTTATCATCATCAAATAATATAGAATAATAAATGTTATAAAAATATTTTTGTAAGACGGCGCGACACTTTTCCCGCAATGTCAGGTTCGAAGCTATAACTTGTTTAATTTAAATGCAGACTTTTGAATTACAATCAATATGACAAACACATTAATACATTATTTTCTTTGAGATATTTGTTAACATATTTGTTTTTTTTTACAGTGTTTTTCAACCGTTTCAGCAGCTCCTTTAGCTTCTTTAAGGCTTCTTCAAAGATTACCATGTGAAATTAGAAGCGAACTTGTTGTTACACCGATTTAACGAGATTTCCTTGAAACGAACTCCCTCGGAAAGCTCGCGACAAAATTTTCCGCGAGAATTCCGCCACAATTCTACTGAGAATCGCACGTACCCTATGTGGACTCATGTTCGAGAATGACAGCGAGAATATATGCACATCATGGCGGCTATATCGTGATTACGTAATGGAATAGAAGTTTCCCAAGTAAGTTCTAAGTCGTTTAGTTTCAGACTCAGTTTAGTTTACCACGAATGCAGAAGTGGTTACAAGACGAGCCTGTGCGGGAGGAACTTTGGATCCGATTATAGAGTTTTGAAGCCCCGATTTCCGCGTATCGGTTGTATCCCGCGCATTAGGAGGGCAGTCCTGCGCAAGTTAATTACTTATTACGTATCTTCAGATATGAGCACCGATGCGTAACAACGTGTGTACGATATACGTTGACTTAATGCGAGAGTGGGTATACAAAGGTCGCCACTCTCGGGTTTATATCCATGTCATCCTCAAAGGGGCGATTTACAGCGTGTGTAGCTTTATACTTTATAGCATATTTATGAAATAATTGGATGTGCATATCCAATCGTTCTGTTGTTGACCCATCTCTCTTATGGAATAAAACAATCCGGAGCAATCGCGTACATTAATAATAGAATTGCACTTGGGATAAAATTTGCAGCTGTTTTTTCAATTTTTAACCGTCTTAATAGTTTGTGCTAATTGTCTCGGAAAAGTTTAACTTGTTGCAATAAAAGTTTAATTAGCTGAAGCTCTGTAATCTTCCGTGTTAAATAATAAAATATCCGTTGGAGCTCGTTCTATAAATCTATAAAATAGCTGAATGTGGACAAAGTGCAAAATTACAAACAAAAATGTAAAAGTCTCGCTATATGAGATGTCTAATACGGAAAAAGCGGGATACAAGAAGTATCTTTTATAATTCTCTGTTAAATAGCATAAACTGCAATTCTAAAGTACGATTTGTTTCGACAAGATTCAATCTTTATTTTAATGAAGTTGTATCATAAGATTTAAATTTATTTTTGTATAAAAAAAAACATTGCGATCCCCATTTTATAAATGAGCAAAGCACTCTATATTGACCCGACTTAAGAGCGGAAAAAGCTGAAGGCAATTATATTTTCGTAAAAGTGGCTCATGAGCGATCTCGGAAATATACAGCAAGAAGTTGGCGATCAAATGAAGCTGATTCCGAGTTGGAGTGCGTCCAGGAACTTTTAGCTAATAACAATCGATGGCGAGAGAGACGACGCGACGTTCGGTTGCTGATTCAAGTTTATCTCGCCGACGAGATCAATCCTCCATCCTGGGAGCACACTCGACCTCCGTTAAATTCTCGCCTTTTGTCGGACGTCACCGCTGCGCGACGTGAAACAGTTGTTATCTCACGTTCGACGAGACAGAATAATCGTTGGATATTCTGGCGGGTAGGACCGTGAGAATCTTACAACTCCGATTACAACTGGTGGAACATAAGTTGAAGAGTGTCTATGAGCGAAGAAGGTCTTTCTTGAAATTTCACGCGGAATTAATTAAAGTCGGACGATACCACGGACGTGTTATTACGCGGGCGCATGAAAGTTCCCTCGGCGAACTTTATCGATTTCGTCATAACTTTATTTACCTTATCAAAGACTCGTTCAGCTTTCATTGCCATGGCGATACATCACTGCGCGGAAATCGATTCGCATGCTCGCGCGCGGCGATACACCGCCAATGCTATTTGCGGTAAATTTTAAAGTGTACTAGCTCGGATTCGATGGAAATAATTAAACGCATCGGAAAACTCGCGATAGGGAGAATTAATTATAATTTAAAGCCGAGCGGTTTCGACGCTTTCGAGCTTTGCACGTCTATATTTTATAATCTATATGATGGAAATTTAATATTACTTTTATAAAAGCATCGTGTAAAAATTAATTACCGCGCCGCGCAATATCGTTCGCGCGCGCACAAGCGTTCTGTAATTAAATTAGGAGAAAAATTACGGAACGTTATTAATTTGTAATAACGCAGCCCGCCTTAATTCGACGAATTGGAATACTTAATGAAAGTCTACCAGCTGGCTGCTAATGGAAACGCTATGGCGAGTAATTTTCGCGATAGATCCCTCACAGACGAGGGCTGTTTCGATCGTATTATTTGCGATTCGCGTATCGAACAGCTTATGGTTGCTTAGCTTCCGCGATGGGACTATGCACGGCGCGCTGTATTTCGCGACGCTCGCCGCGTTGTAGCTTATCGCGTCACAAACGTAAGCTCCAAGCTCTTGAATTAACCAACAACCGGAAAAATCGAAGGTGCGTACACGGTCCTCTATGTCAATGGAAAGTAACAGTTGGAAAGTATTTCCGGCAGGCGACCTCCGCGTGAGTGAATCACGCTTCTGATCGAAGTTTACGCGGGTATAAATACACGTGTGCAAGCTTATACGAACGAGACCGCTAACTTTTACTTGCGCAAACGTTTTTCCGAGTTGCGGCTGGGAACAACAAGCCGAACTACGGCTCGTAAGCGTAGTCGAGTCGTTTTCCGCAAAGAGTTCGTCCAAATGAAAGAGAAAATATGCGAGTACAATTTTACTTTTTATTCTGCGAACGAAATTAAAGAGAGATAAATGTGATAATTAAATTGATTAATTTTTTTTTAAATCGATTATTGAGCACTTATAATACCGAACGTATCGATGTCGAGGATCGCAATGCGAATCGTAGTGTCACTAAATTAATTCGCAATGACCTGCGATGGACGTTAATAAACGAGCCTTTAGATCCGGGCCAAATCAGCGTGCTGTCAGTGTCGCTGTTCATTCAAACCTGGTCGGTGTGGTATTCGGAAGATGATATGAACTCGAGTTTCAGTCAGTCGCTTTTAAGCACTAATTTGCCGCGGATGTCAGCCCGAACCGCCGGAATACTTGCCTCGCATATAATTTCGCCGTTACGAAGATGAGAGAGACGGTGCACACGATAATATATCGGGGAATTTAATATAAACGTGTGCGTGTGCAATTCGACAGAGTGGTATGTGAGCTTCGAGGAGCGACGCAATTCGTGAAATGACACCAGCGTATATCAGGTATCAAGTTATATCAAACACGGCACGGAAGAGCAATTAAAATAAAATACAATCAAATATAGATTTATATACGCTTTATAATATTCTAAATAAATACGTACTTGTTTATTTATTAAAATAATGTTAAAGTGATTTAATATCTATGTAAGAAACAAATTAATATCGCTTTTGACGCAATAACAATTTTATTGTTACGTAAAATACTTTCAATAAAATTTTGCACGGCTAATTGCGATTATGTAACATCGATGTAATGTCGCTTGCAGATTCCCAACAATTATTCTCAATTATCTGCGTTTGTCGAGTAAAACGTTTCGAGCGAAAAACGATATGATGTTCCACACCGGCGAGTGCGGCGTACTGTCGGAAACGCGATCAAAAATTAATAGCGCGAGGCGCAGTGCCAACGACGGCGAAATCATTGATGATCCGATGGAAACTAGTTTCCAGTTTAGCCTGAGGCAGTCACAAGAATTTCCCGAAGTTCTGAACTGTTCTTCATTCTCTTTGAACTTTTATATCTATTCCAGATTAAAGAAATTTCAATAATTAAGGACAATCGAATTAGCATATTAAACGCAGCAAAGTTGTATCTCCTTCTACATCTAAAATTGCATATGTTCATATACGGTGTAGGAGAAGAAATCGGAAGAAGAAAAATCTCGAGACATCGAGATGTGTGCTTTAAGAAAAATAGAAAATTTTTATACGATGGTGTTATATAGCACGTAATTACATCACCGAAACGCATATGAAATTGATTAATTGAACCTTTGAAAGATGGATGAGATATTTTATTCAAATGTAATTTTTCTCGATAAAATTATCTCGCTGTTATCATTAAAAAAAAATTTTTTCATCCATATAGACGCTCGTACTTCTGTCACAGTCATATATTTTTAGAGACATCGAAATATCTGAACTAAAATGCATCTATATATGATTCTTTCAGTATTTTCACTAGAAAAAGGTCACAGGATACCTTTTCCGAAAATTGATAGTGAGTACTCGGAGATCCGCTATCAAATATTTTCAGTTTCTCCACTCCTCCTCATAATTTAATATCATAATCCGTTTCGCCGCGCCCGAGGGATAAATTGGCATCGAGGACAAAACTGGAATATAGTGTATTCTAAAGCGCTTTCGGTTTTTTTTAAATCAAATAAAAGGCTCGCTCTTCTTTAAATCCCGCGGCGTCAAATCGACGTAAAGCCGTCCCATCTGGCACACACACAACTCGTACTGTTCCAGCCGTAAAAACAAACCAAGAAATTTAATTTCACCGCGGCTTAAGCGGCGCGGCGATTCGCTTGGAAAACGTTGGTGAATTTTACCTCGATTTTACTATGACCGCAGCATCGGTTTGCGTCGCGGGCGGGGTCGGGAGCGGAGAAATAATATCAGAATTTTAGTTTAATTAACCGAATTTAGGTATTTATTTAGCGATACTAAATTCTCCTCATTAGCCGGTAACTGGACCCTCATTTCCTTCATGTCGCGGAAGCGGAATCTTTATATTAAAGTGCTGGCACGCCGGGCTGCCCACGTTTTTTGTTGCGCGCCCAAGGGAGAGCTTTTCCGAGAAGCACAACAAGTCGCTTGTGTCCAGTAGTCTGGATGCCACGCGAATTCCCCAGCAGCAACTTGTAGCTGTCAGGCAAGTATATTTCTGACGCTCGACTACGAACGGGAGAAAAAAAGCAGCCACGACAATGCTCATTACAAAAACTGTTTCTTGCTGTGAAAATGTGGAAATGTGAAGCGTCTTCGCGGGAAACAGATTTTGAGAAATTTGGCAAAAGACTAAATAAATATTCGCTAATTCGTGCAAATGTTATTTCAAAAACAGTCCTCCCCGTTATATGTAATAGACTTTTTATTTTCACAGGCGCGAAAAATATATGCAGAAAGTGAATCTTTCGTCAATATTTATTTTACATTCTATCGTTAGTCTTCACAGATCGCGCTCATAGAGAATAAAACAAACAACCGACTGATAATTCCTCGCTGGGTATATAACGAAAATAAACGTGATAAGACGGCAAAATAGTGAGTATCGGCCAATACCGAGAACGAACAGAGCGGAGTGCATTTCCGACGCCCACGCCAGCCGTCCTTCGAGCCGAAGAATGGCGACGAAAGAAATGCCGCAAGAAACTTACGATCTCTCTTTTTATTATACTACCACCAATGTCCTTGCCGAGCTGCATTCTTCTCGACCGACCACCTTGCATCAGTCACGGATTTTTCTCGCCCCGTTTTGCAAGCCCTCGCAGTGTTTAGTCGCTTTTTTTCCCCGTTGTCCTTCCCCCAGCGAAATGCAGCGGATCGATATAATACTCCTAAGTGACCTGTTACGACACGTATTACACACATGCAGTATGCACACCTATATTCGCCTGAAGCAATCGCGATTAAGCGTTAGGATAAATTTACTTGTTGGAAATATTGGCAGATTTGCAAAAGGTAAAATAAATAAATAATAAATAAATAAGATAAACAGCATAAAATAAATAAATTAAACGTTACACCCACTAACAATACAGGAAAGAGAAAGAAAAGAAGAATGCGATTGCATTCTATAAATTTATATTATATATAGTATACAATTTCTCAAGCGATGAATGATGCCCCGTACGTTCTCTCGCTGATCCATATCGGCGTTTCCAGACACATAATTTCGAAGATCTAACAGAAATTCGCTTGCACACTGAAGCCGAGCTTAGTGGTTCTCTGAAACGATTTCGTTGGAATTGCTTCATTTGATTTCCAGGGAGACCCTCCACCTTAACTCGCATACTTCATTCAAGTACATACTTGCACCCAACTTCTTACTCGAGAAAATCTAATTTATCACTTACGTGCCGCAAAATTTAAAATACAAGTTGTAACAAGCCGTATTTCCGTAATTGCACATTGAATTATTTTTATTACTGAAAGATAACTTTAAAACAAAGTTGATAGGTCTTGCCGCAAGATATGATTAGGTCTGAAAAGTGAACAAAGTAGATAAATATAAAAAAATAAACGTGAAAGGCGTTCTTAAAAAATTTTGGCAACAATCTACCTTGTTATTTATTTTCCTTCTAAGCTATTTAAATTTAATTTAAATTTTAAATAATCTGGAATTATTTTTTTGAATTAAAAAATGGAACACCATACTATATTGGCTGTTTCTCTCAGTATTAGAGTATCCTTTTATGTTTAGTTCACATATAATACGTATAATATTAAAATTCAACGCGCATTTTTTAGTCACACACATTTCATATGTAATTCGTCATCGTATACGTGACAGAATTATTATTTCACTCAGGATGCATGACAGAAATTAGAATATGAATCCTACGATGAACGCATGGAGAAAATAAATTACCAAATCAAAATAGTTTGTTGACAGTGTTGGCGAAAGAGGAGGGAAATACTGACTTATCCTGGTGAATGCATGAATCCCATATTTGAAATACTTTTCGCCGTATCTCGTGACTGCCCTTCACTGGGAACTGGCAGCAAGACGACAAGGGACACGATCGATGAGCGGTGTTTCGCCATCTGTTCCCCGGACCGCTTGGGAACTCGATTCAACGCTCTACACTTCGTGCATAACTTACCCGAGGGGACGTGATAAACGTATTAGGATCGTTTTTACGCCCGGCCAATGGGCAAAGATTTACCGACTCACGCGCAAGCTCGATATACCTAAATCTGACGTGCCTGAATAAATTATACTGAAGGCGTCGATCATCGTGTCCCATTGCGGAAAATGCGGATCGACAAATTTAGGATCGTTCTGCCGCGGCTCGACAAAGTTGACGACTGGCATAAATTGAATATTATCACAGCTATACGCGAGCCCTGCTGTAATAATGTTACAATTTATAGGAACACGAGGGGTCTGAAATGTGGTCTCGACGGTACTCGAACGCGAAGGCTCAACGGCCCTCTAAAATTCCGTTTTCGGATTTTCGAACACGTTTCAAACGTTATTTACCTACATATACACCTCACTCCGTGGTGACATTTGTATAAAATGTAGGACAAAAGTTACCAATGCAGGCGAAAGGAACGTAACGGAATTGAAGCAACAACTCGATTGAAATCAAAGCTCTTTAGATACGTGGTATATAGCTCTTCACAGAAACGTTGTCAATTGGTGGTGATTAACGTCAACACCGATGAATAACCGCAGTTTAAATGAAGATAGCGGTATATTCGCAGAATACGCCGTCAATGATTATTATATATGTCACGTATGGTTTCGTTGCGTAGTTACATCGCTATCGATTTTAGTTGCGTTGCCAGAAAAATTCGCGCTATCGATTGCACTGTTGTCCCGTACGCTCTGTTGTCGAACATAGTTCACACATTTTTAATTGATTTTGATCACGGGCGTTTCACATGGCTGTCATAAATAATCGAGGCGCAGATAATGAAAGGCAAATTCTTTGCGTGGAAAGTCAATCTTGTTCACCAAAGGCATACGTGAAATGCACTACAAAGAGACGCGCCATGACCTGCATTCCAGGCTCTTTATATTGTTTCCAACGACTTTTCCTCATCACGCGGCAGACGGTAGCAAGCTTTCAGTGGAATATCGCGAAGCGTAAACAACAACAACGTTGACACCGTTTCGAATAATTTGAAGGGGGAGGAAATCGGCGCTAGAAGTTCAATGGATAACTTTTCAGAACCGCTAAGTTATGAATTTCCAAAATTTTTAAAGAGATATTACCGAGGAGGGTCTGCGACCTCAACTTTACCTCTTAACTTTAACCCTTTGGTCACAATATATATATATATATATATATATATATATATATATAATGCGCAATATAAAATTTCTATAGAACTTTTCACAATTTTGTTCAAATAATAACTCCGTTCAGAGATAAATGTAGCGATAAAAATGCGATTAGTCTTCATTTTAATTACCAAAACTCGTGAAAGGGAATCATTATCGCGATGGCCATAAAAATATTTTCAACTTTGCTCTTCAGTGTCTAAGACATTAATCTTACTTCCAGTCCCTCTGTTAGAGTCGACTCTTTTAATCTTAATTAAGGGCAAAATCTCATAAAAGCCTTCGATAATATTTCTCGCCGATTTCGCTCGCGTTGAGATGCCGTGGAGATTCGAGTTTACTTTTAAAAGGACTGGAGTGGCGCTACGGCCGGAACGTACGTCAAAAGCAATTAAACTACAATCGTGCCTAATGGCGAGCTAGATAACCACTTCCACACCGATCGTACCGAGCAGTGGCGCCTGCCACTACGTGGTAGATGTGTGCGATATCGCGTAAGATCGTGTGGCGTACGTGCGTATGAGCATGTAAAAGGACGTATTGGTATGTGTAACGCGCGACCTCGGCGCGTCGTGAACTGATTTAGTTAAATCGAAACCGTAATTCCGCGAGGTGGGAATAAACGCGTCGAACACGAGCACAAGATTGAATAAATAGTCAATAATCGCAGGGCTCCCGAATAGGTCGTCCATTGTAATAGCGGCGGATAGTGTAAAGGATTGTTGCGGTAATCGAATAATTTCTCAGGAAGTCCTGCCCTCCGTCCCTCTTCTGAAAAGTCACTTGCGCGTAACTTGGTTGATGAACAAAATATTAGTACAGATAACAATGTGGAGGAAAGTGCCATGGAAACACACAATGTTCCGTCACGTTGATCTTCATAACGTTAAATAAAACAGACAGTTAGTTAGAAAATTAAGGTCTATTAAATTTTATGTTGCATTGCGATGATGTAAACGCGACTTATACATACGCATCAAGATACTTATATTTTCTTCTTATATAATTCGAAAATTTTTCTCACATATTACTGTGACATTATAAATTTCTGCTTCATCTAAGGAATTTGTTTTTTCTTTCAATTCCTGAGAGGAATTTTATTTTAATCACTTTGATTACATTTGTCCTGCAATTAAAACGTATCGAATGAGAGTATTATTTAAATTTAATTCTTAGTCACCGAGCTTATTTCAAAGCGCGGTAACGCTAAATTTCGGAGAATTTCGGAGAACGGCATCTCGGAAATGCCGGTTTTCCCACGATTAATATGCCTTTTAGTTTCCGTTATCCTTCTCCATCTGGTTAAACCCGTTGCACGGTAATCCCTGTGGAGTTAATCTTCCTTCGATGTATCGCTGCTACCGCAAGCGCCTCGACGTTGGAGGTGGAGGCAGTTATATACGCGCTGTGCAACACGAAGCAATTAAGCACCGGTATTGCAACTGTATTTTGCGTGCGCTCCGATAAAGTCAGGCGCCCTTAAGCTCCGTCTGATCGTACACGGGCTGTAAAATCGTGCGTAACCCCATGTACGGTTCTGTCGCGTGTGAGTTACGCGCCATATGCGTACGTGTTTATAACCGATCGCGGTAACCGATTGCCCGAAGGGTTATGCAACGTATAGTAATTATTACGACAATGTATGGCAACGAAATGTCAGTTATGAGAAAAATAAATCAATAAAGCTTTCACAAGTTGTGTCGAAATAAAAAACTAATAGTGATATATCACGAGAAATCAGCGTAATGCGATTTGCAAAGAACGCTTTGTGTCTCTGATGGTTGCACAAGATAAAAATGCATTTTCTCTCTCTTCGCGGTTTAAATTATAATTAGATTAAATCGTCCGTGGTCGACTTTATAAAAGAAAGATTACGTTCCCCCTCTGCGTTCCCGCACGCGGTAAAAAAAACACACCTTTCGATACCATCATCGATTATGAGTCATCCGTTAGACACGCCAACGTTCTTGATAACGTATATATGCGATGCGAAGTAATAACGTGCACACGAGGATTGCAAACAATCGTATCAGCGTTTCAAATTAAGTAAATAAATATTTAATAGGATTGTAAAGCTATAAGCGGCACGTGCTTCTCGCGGAATGCAGGACAAATGCAATTGCAGGCAACTGCGTCGTTGCGTGTGTGCGCGAGACAGTGAACGATCTACCTTATTTATTTATCCCTCTCTCGATCACTGCCAATTTTTTTTCACGACAGTTTTTTGCCCCGTCGCTAGCGATTCGCAAAATAAAGCAGCCGTAACTTCATGCGTCCGAAACGTAACGGAGCAGCATTGCTCAAACGTCAAATTAACCACCGCGCGCCACGGTGGAAGCCATGCAGTTTGCGCATAATTGGAAATTCCAATGTTTACTCTTCCCATATCCTGAGTGTTTGCCCCTACAGGATAATCGGAATAAAAATAAAACTGTAGTGTAATTTTCTACACTAATTGCTTTTCACGTAGATGTCAGTCTAATTCTAAGTATCACGGAATAAGGGAAATGTAAAACAACGTGCTTTAATACTTTCACTTTGTTAAATGTATTATTACACTTTACGTGTAAAATGTACGTCAAAATATTATCACATCGTATAAAGAGCTTAGCGATATATGCAGAATATAAATCGGAATACATAAAAGTATAATCGGTTTCTATTCTATTTTCGAACTTTCTTAGAAATTCTTATTCACTGAAATACTGCCATTTATTTCTCATTATTACATCACAGACCATTCCAAATTGAATAATCTGTCCGTGCGTATATATCTAAAAATAAGAAGTAACAATTTTAAATAGCAATTCCACAATATCTTTAATTACAATCTTTCAAGAAGGCATTAAACGAATGGAAATTACTTATAAATTAACCCAGCAAAAGTATATCCTTTTGTAAGTTTCTGGCCAGGCTCCAAGTATGAAAGGAGAACCAGCCATGAACGTCATCGAGCAACGAAAGATTATACAAATTATGGTAACTTAACTTTTACGCGGCATTCTTCTCGACTAACTGTCCTCCAGTATGTTCAAAGAGGTTACCTCCGATGTGCCAGTTTAAAATCTCATTCATTCACTCGCGCTAATAGTCGCGGACACTTCAGCAACGCCGTAAAACTGAGTTCCCGAGATATTCTCTCATTCACGTGTTGACACGTAGCTATACGGCTCTTTCGGAGCACTGTTTCAATTAAAAGTTCGAGAGGATTTTTTTTATCCCTTTCATCCGCTTATGTATAATACCATCCCGGATGGTCGCAAAGTTAACGAGTACGCCCAAGTATTCTACTCCTTCCCGTTCCTTCCGAGAGAGCCCGATTCTCTCTGATTCTCAGAAAAACAAATGTCAAATATACTTCTTATTATTTCGCAAGACGTACTTTGCGCGACATAGATTCGAGAAAGCTATCTCTTCCTCTCCTCTCTCTCTTTCTCTCTCTCTCTTTCTTTTGCGGAAGCGACTCCTTTTCACGGGAAATGGAGGTGTTCCTTTATCGCGATTACAAGTCCATTTAACTCGAATAATTTATACACCGTAAAACTCGAGCGAAAAGTTTGCCGTAATCGTTAGTTCGTCGTGATGATATCACACGAACGTAGTACACCGGAGTGAATTTTTCCGCGTTCGGGAAGAATTTCTCGTATTTCATAGCACGGCCGGGGCTTATCCGTCTGTCCCGTGGAAATTCTGAGGAAGAAGGATACGGTAACGGAATTTGCCGTACTTCATCTTTACCCTTCTTTGATACGAAACACGATCTCCAGCAACAGTGACACGACAGCGGTATCGTGTATCGCGTCTTTTCTCTGCCGCACACACGACTTTCGAGGGATATCGTTGAACGGAGATCAAGCAGCGTGACATGCAAAATCGTCGATTTAATAGGTCGCTTTAAATTGTCCCATAAAAATCCCGGTGGAGAATTCAGGAATACCATACGCCTTCACTGTTTCTCACAATATTTTATTTCATACTCTTTTCTTTTTCTATATCTTTATATAATCCTTATATAAATTCCATAACGATCTTATCTTTTACTTGTACTACTTAGAAACGAGAATCGACGGCGACAATTTCTGACTGAAAGTCATGAAAATGCGAAAGTATGAACTGCGGGAAATGATACATTCCAGTTTCATTCAGATAGAACGCGATTAACCGAGATAATTCCCCCGGAACCCAGAGAGTCCGGGCAAACATAATTACATTATTACGGATTACAGCGATTTGTGCGACAACTCCCGTGGCCTGGGCGAGATAAAAGCGGAAAAACCCTGGCAACAAAAATACCGTTTGTGGTGAAAACGCACGCGATACGTTCAGTAGCAAACAACTTTGCGAAGAAAGATGAAAAAGAAGAGATATAAAAAGAGGGGGAGCGAAGAGAGAAAGAGAAAGAAAGAAGGAGAGAGAAGAAAAAGAGTGAAAGGCAACACGGCCAGGGTCGCTGGTTAATCCAAATCTGATGTATGACAGTCGGGGCTGCCATTTGCTAGCTGTCATCCTCGCCCCCGATCCTCCGTCTTCTAATACCATCGTCGTGGAAATGACAAACGGTCGAAAGTAGAAAGATAACAAGGTAGCTTTCGGAGAGGGAATGAGCCCTCGAGGCTCCGCGTTACGTTGAATCGCGATGCTTAAAACAGCAGAAATGACTTCTGACTTCAATCGCACATCTATTTCTTGCATTTGCCCCCGTCGCTCGGACGTGGATTAATATCTCACCCTCGTAGTGCCGTAGCGCAAAACTCGATAAGTCCATTTCCAGCGATTCTTCGACGTGTGCGACGAGAATATTATAGAGATGAGAGTATATATTATAGAAATAACAATACATATAATTCTTTTTGTTCTCGCTGCCTCTGCGGGCTGTTATTACATTAGCTTCTTGACACGTGATTTCTTGGTTCAACAATCTGGTCCCTTTTATTTCTCTTAATACAGCGTTGATCTGTGTGAGGGGGGAAATCTCATGCGGTAGCGGAAATTCAGCGGTTGAGCGAAATAGTGATCGACAGACACGGCAAGTCAATATTTGTAAGCCATATTTCAAGCAATATGATACTTAACAACTCTGGCGTGACTACCAACTTTTGGTATTTTTATTTCAAGCGGTTTTGTCGGGATATTCCGTTCAAGTACTTTAGGCAGTCTTGTTGATTTAGAAAAATTGCTGTAATACATTAACAGGATTTTACACGAGGCACTTTCATAAATATCTTACCGAGAAAAATGTGATTTGTTTCGCTCAACGACTCAATTAAGAAGAAAAATTAAAGGGGAGAGGAAAAAAAGAACATTCGGAAAAGTGATAGATCACGCGAGTTATACGCGAGGTACGCGCTGCTCTATATGCTTGTTCACGCAACGTATCAACGTTCGTGAGAGAGAACTCGATTATTCCGAGTGCACGGAATTACTTACGGCATCCGATCGATAATTAGAGATCTCTTTTTACATGTTCATTGCGTTGCACGGAGAGCGCAGTCACGGCTTTCGGCAGCGCACTCGTATCGTTAATGAGATGAATGCGCCTTTTGGAGCTAATTAGTGGAGATTACGAGAGAGAGATGATGAATCGATATCCGATTTCCGTTTCTGCGATTCGCTCTTTTCTGTAATAATATGATAAATGTGTATTTCTATTCCTAAGGCAGCGCCTCCGTGTTCCGTCGTGTATTCAAAAAGCACTAGTATTTGCGGCAAAGCGTTTTCCATGTAAATTATAGCGATTCAGAGGAAACGTTGGTCTGTATCACTTTGCAGCGAATATTAATGAATTAGCATGCAGTAACAAGCTTTCTCGGAAAAACTTAGCAACACAAGCCAATATAAATATTTAATTTAAACGACGATATTGCGAAAGCGGAGAAGCGTCAAAGCGGATTTAATAATTCACTCGATAAATGATTCTTCTTATTGTTTAAATAAATCATCGATAGTTATTCTATTTTTATTTTGCTCTCGCGCTCCAAAACTACGACAATCAAGTATTAATTTTCATAAAAGGAGAAAATACTCTTCTGTATATTAACTGAAAATCTGATTTTGAAAATTGTAAATGATTCTAATTAGAACAGTGGACAAAGAAAATGATTACGATTACATTTTCGTAAAATTTTTGGCAATATAAATTTTGAATAATATATAACGTGAATAAAAAAATAAATTATTTGCCAATTTTTTAATATAAAAATAGAATGAAGAAACGCTAAGAAGATTGTTTAGTTTGATAACACGATCATGTAAATGAATATTTATGCACAACGGAACACGAAGATTGATAAGATTACACCAATCAATCCTTGAAAAATGATCTTTGAGATACCTTCTAAGGCAGTATTTGCAGCCGAAAGAGTTTAGCATCGTTTCACGACGACAGTAAGTACGATGGTAGTAACATCATTGTTAAGTCGTCATTGTCTTACGTATGGTTTAGAAAGTTTATTTGCCTCGTCAAATACACCTTCTAAATCGGACGACTTCTGGCACGCTTCTAACCCGTTATCGATTTTTTATACTCATGCAGCAGCTGTAATATTACAATAATTGCTATATTAACACCAATTTACCAGCTTCGTGTGTGACTTGTCATTATCGTGAGAGTATTATTAACTCGATTGATATCACCGCCCGGATTTCCGACGCGTTTGTTATCGCGTTTCAACAATTCTTTAAAGTAACAAAGCACTTTTATTCCGTGTGTGACAACTCTACTCTACTCTACTCTATTCTAGATACGTTACATTCAAACTAACAAAGGCAAAACTTTAACTCATTCCGCACAAAACGTGTGTGTATCATGGACATATGGTTACTAGGGCTAATGAACAATCCGTACGTCCGTCAGAAAAAGAAAATTGTCTAGGTATATACGAACGAACGTGTGTGTGTGTGTGTGTGTGTGTGTGTGTGTATCACTGGCTTTGTACTTTGGCGAAACTAATTACCTGAGGTCGTTGCCCCTGGATCTTCTCATGCCGCGCGGCGGGTGTCGCGGTGGCGGCGTGCACCTGCAGTCACAGTGCATCACACACAGCACGACGCTGGTCGCGAGAGTCACTACGAAAGGCGCCGCGAAGAAGTGCATGATGATGGCGACCTGTGCCTCGCGATTATAGTTTGCCATCACTATGCTACCATTCACCCGGCTATAATGGCAGGGAAACTTCGCGCCTTCGTAACCCAACTCGCGGGTGAAGTTCTTGCAATCGACTGCCGGCGGATATCCGCAGCCCTTGATGTTCACCAACAGCACCGCCTCGACATCCCCCGGCGTGGACACTGCTCGACAAAGACATGTTTTACAGCGGAGATTAACATCGGGGAGAGTGGTAGATTTGAATTTTTATGCTCGCCGAGCACGCGCATGCAATCCGCAACGTTGATCTACTAAATCGGAATGTATTCCAATTTCTCTTCGATTTCCCAGGCGATACATTCTATTTTATAGTCAAATAGCGATATAGAGAAAGAGGTAGCGATACCGATTGTGGTTTTGAATTTTACAGATTCCGTCCGTTACATCTCGAATTGTACCTCGCGTTCAACAACGTTGTTTCTAATATTTGAAATCATATTACGATTTATATTTTCGGATTTTCTATTGTACTTCGTGCTTTCCTGCCTATTTCTCTACGGCATTACTTCAACCTTTTTTTTTGCCAATCTGATTTAACGTCCAATTTATTTTAACTTTGACTATCATTCTCAATTGTATAGCCACACAGAAAAAAACAAGTGTCGAATCAACACTGATATACTTGTGTATACGCAACAACATATAATTATCTTATAAGTATTTCAACTTTTTCTTCTTGATTGAACTATAGAAAACTTCGTTTAACTATACAAATGACTTCATTCAAGCAAATTTTCATCGTTTAACGCAATATAATCTCGTTTCAAGATTATATATTGTTGCGTATATATATGAGCATACCAGTGTTGATTTGATACTTCTTTTTCTTTCTGTGCATGTGGAAGATACAAGGAGAAAAGTGAAAAACGCTAAGGAAGACTGCGACTTAGTGATCCTACCGGCAGTGACGGTGCCCAGATCGGCCGTGGCGTTCGCGGTGGTGTTCCTGCCGCCGGTGTCGTTCTTCATGCTGGCGTTACTCCACGGCGTGTACGTGACGTATATGTGAGTGCAGCTGTACACGTCACTGGTGCATCCCTCGCGGCACGAGCTCCACGTACAGTTGAAGAGACCGGCGAGGTCCTCGCGCCGCGAGGTCGTGCAGATTACCGGCTCCGGCGAGAAGTCCGCCGCTAGGGTGCTGATGGCCGGGTCGACGTAGAGCGGCACCAGGAAGAGGAGCGCCGCGCCGCCTGACGTAGCGACGAAGGCCAGGGCCGATGTCGCGTAGAAATTAAACCGCTGACGGCAGGTAGGCCGTGGCGGTCGGCGCCGCGACGCGCCGAGCCCGAGCTCCAACAGCTTGCGACGGCGTAGCAGCTCCCGCTCGTGGAAGTCGTACTCGCCGCCGCTGTCCCGACCCTGATTCCGATCGTGATCGCTCTGGCACTGGCTGCAGCTCGCCTCCAGCAGGAGTTCGGAGCTACTTCCGCGCATCACCCGGGAGACGGCTTCTCTCGAGATCGAGACGACGCTACGCGGCCAAGGCTCCTTCTACTACGGCTTCCTCTTCTTCGGGCGGTGCTGGCTGCTGCTCGATGCCTCGATTCTGCGACGATTCATCGAGCGCGCCGATCTACTGGCCGATCATCGCTTCGTATACGGTTAGACGCTATAGGTTCATGGAGGGAAGGGGTCCTTGATCCTCCGGGATCAACTGCCGAGCAGGCACGCATCGATCATCGGTTTCCGCGTGGACGACTCGTCCGGCAGAGTACCGGGGATCAAGTGAGCTCGATCGCGATCCCGTCTTTCGCTAGGAAGCATTGAGCGAGGCCGTTTACCAATTCGTTTGCTCGTCTCGAAATTCGATGTACGGTCGTCGAGACAATTTCGTCGTGTGTACCGGGGAATTTTATCGAACAATATGAGCTCCTCGATACAAAAAATTAGGATATAATTTTAGGTGTAGCTTATACGAGATCCTCGATCGACGACGCCGCGTTATTGTTTCGTCGATGTACGCTCGATCGTCGCGGATCTCCTCCCGAAATCTCGAGGAGCACCATGAAGCAAGATCCCGCAAACGATGCCGCGCGCTTCGCAAAGCTCCATGCACGTCTTCTCGCCACGGCCTTGGCTCGGCATCACGCGAGGATTCGATGAGGTCGATTATCGCCTTCAAGTTCGACGCTTGCTCGAATAGACACTTGTAAATCTCGGCATCGTTTGTGTAGATAGGCCACGTACCACTCGGCTCCACCGAGCCACCTCCTCTCGACTCTCCTCCTCGACTTTTCAACCGTGGAAAGTCTTTACCTTATCGCTATACGTAACGACCTTGCACGCTTTAAGGTTCCTTTGGGTTATCAAATTGAGCCGATCGATCACGACCTTTCAGCCACTGCCGTTTTGCAGGAAATCATGCATTTCGATAATGCGCGCGCGTAGCAGCGCGCCCCGCGCACGTATATGAAAAATCTTCGAGAAGACTGACGATCGTTTCACGCGTTAGAAAAGTCGCGTGCTATTTTGGAAATTGTTAATCTGTTGATCCCAAGTTAGGCCTGTTCGTTCGTTTCTTTGTTTATTTTTTTTTTATATCGGTAAGGCGCACGTTGTGATATTTGAACGACGGATATCGAGTCAAAGGAATTCGATATCGCGTATGTGAAACTTATACGACAAGCAGGTCGACGTGACGCGACTCTCCCCTATGTACCTTGCTCGTCAGCTTTAGAACCGATCGTAAAATTATACTAGAGGAAGCCACAAATCGTCAACGACATTTCGTCTCCGCTAATGAAGGAGCTTTTCATCCCGGACGTTGCGCTATTACTATCGCCAGGTCTATCCGCAATCAACAGCGGTCGCTGGTATATACTTGACGATCCGCCACGCGCTCCAGATCGATCCACCCAGCTGTCTGTTTCCAGCGGAAAAAGAGTAAAGGTATTCGACGTACTCTCTTCAGAACCCGTGTGAGCCTCCGCCGGTGAATCCCGATGGTGCCACGACGCGATCTACCCGTCGCCGTCCAGCTTGGTTCTCGCGCCGAAGGACCATTCGCGGTAACACTTAACGGGTCCCGTTTAACACCAGCTCTGCAACTGGTTGCCACGCAGCGGAGAGATGCCTGGCATCGACGTCGGTCGCGTCGCGATCCTGAAATTCCTGTCGCCACACGCGACTCCCCGTCGCGTACCCGATCGATCCGCCGCCGTCGATCCTTCCTGGGTGCATAGGACACACTCACACTCACCGGCCGTCGCGATCGGATCACGGGGTGATCTCGATGATCCTGCGATCTCGAGAGGGGAAGAGAACTGTGAAAGGGGTGAAAGCGCGACGGACCGGGGGGGGACCAGGACAGATGTTTCGCGGGGCCTTCTCCTCCTCCTCCTCCTCTCGCGTACGAGCACCAGCGCGTTCCTGGCGAGTGCCGTCCGCCTCGCGGATCGCGGGTTCAAGCGTGACTGTTCGACCACCTCGGCGAGGAGTCCTCGACAGGACAGGCTGTGGTCCGAAGCGACAGGGCGGGGTTCTAGGCGCGCATGAGCGACGGGTACAACCCTCTCGCCCTCGTACCCCATCGTGCCACCCCCGCGATGCATTCTCCTTGTTTACGCTCCTGCCTGTCCCGCCTTGCTTCCTCCGCGTCTTCTCTATATGGGATGTCCCGAAGCCACCGTGTGATGTTTCAACAGCGATCGAAACTCATTGACATGTCGACGTGAATTTCTCGAATTCTGAAACGAGATATAATTTCACGAGAACAACTTTTACATTTTTATCAGAAAGTAAGTGTATTTGCGTTTACAGGAAAATTATCTGATTTAGGGTTTAAGATACATCACGTTTTAGGTACAAATTCGAGCCAAAACTTTGCATAGAAATTTTAAATATTTGAATACTTGTTTAACGACTGGTGGAACTTCAATGGAAAAGAGAGGGAGAGGAAGAGAATGTAATCACATTTAAATTAAAACGTTAAAGATTGACGACTCAGAATTGAAGGAGTTAGACTGTTAGAACATTGAATTAAGAAATATTTCAAATTAAATAACGGATTAAAGGTTCCATTTAATTACGTGTAATTCGCAAAGAGTGAGTTTATTTTCGATCGTTTGTAGTTCAGAAGACATCGATATTTCGATCATTATTTTAAGAAGAAGAATTTCTTCAAAATTTCGAATGTGTGGAAAAAGTCGCCAAAATATATTTACCCGATAGATCTGGGACACTATATATATGTCGCGCGCAACCAGCGTGTTCTACTCTTTTCCTCTCTCGTTCTTCTATTATCATCTTTTAATTACGTCCTGTAATGAAGCCAATTTTTTAATCGTGGAGTCTTAGCTCTCTCGCGTCACGGCGTGCACGGAGAGGTGATGTTTTAAGGCTCTTTAAAAATCGTTTGACGGAAGTTCAATACGGTTAACGAGCGAGTTTGCATAAAATTAAGAGGCAATTCTACGACGCAGAAACGCGAGCTACGGGAAGTTTTATTAACAATGACTTTCTAATGCTTTCAATTTAATAAGAAAATACAGAGGGACGATTCAGCGTCGTGGGGTCCGCTTTTGAGAGATTTTGCGAATCGTTAGAATCAATTAAAATATTCGCTTATCCCTCAGCCACGGGATAGAAAAGCAACCATTATAGTCTCATTGTTGGCGTTATCGATCTTCTCTGCATGTCTTCACTTTTATTTACGGGCCTCTTGAAAGTACATTCTACGTACGGAGTCTACTTTCGCTGTAAAGCAGATTTTATTACCCGCTATATGATGTTATATACCGATAATTTCCGAGACCGCGGTGTGGGGAGATGGGTCTCTGGGACGCGATCTACTTCCCTCCAGAGAGTCGTCCCGATTGTTACGTGTGTGTCACGGCAAAACTGCGCGATCCTCGCGAGAGCGTATATCCCTGGCTTGAACGATCGGCTGACGAGCGCGTCGTCGCTACCGATCGTCCTAGATCTAGATCGCCGGCTCCGACCCTAATTCGCCACTTGGATCTCGCGACAGGAATGCCCGATACGTGGACGACCGACCGGGAATTTATTATGGCTACGGTCAACGTGACGCTACAGATGCTTTGGAGCGTTCTTCTTCTCTTTCTTTCTTCATTGAAAAAAAAGAGAAGAGGAATGCTTCGAAGCATTTGTAGCGTCACGTTGGCCGTAGCCTATAACGCTAAACTCCCACGCGTGCTTTTCTGTCCGGATTGCAATCGGATCGCGCTTCCGGCGTTCACAGTATAGGATCTACGACCCGGAGAGCTCCCGTGATTTAGGTGACGGGCCGGAAACATTAGGTCACACCTATATCGTCGACTGATAGCGACGACTCCGAGGGAACGCGCGTGTCAGCATACTTATCAAAGTTCACACGCTCAACTCCGTGTGACATTCTACATTGATTGATACGTATGCCGTAAGTTTTCCCAAAGTATGCGATAACTTGGGCTGACATTTCTCGAGTCCCTTCAAAGTTTAGGACAAATTAGTTTTTGGATACATCTTTCGCATTACGCGAGCGGTAATTAATTTTTTACTCTTTTCTGTTACATCGAATTAATTTTAAGTAAATAGTTAACTGTGATTTTTATAACAGCGTAAAAATGAATTTCAGGGATCAAATAATTTAACGCTAAATTAAATAAATTTTGTTTGACAAACTATAATAAATATCGAAACAATATTTTATTATCTCTAAAATTCGTATTATATTTTGAAAAATTAATTTTATTTTTATAAATTAACTAAAATTTGCTGTTTTATATATATATATATATATATGCACAAAAAATATACCATCAATTATAAAAATATCTGTGCCTTGTCAGAGGCCATTAAAGAATCGTCGTATCTCGAGTTTTTATTAAAATTGGAGTTAATACTTTTTCTACAGAAGTTTAAATTGAATAAATATTGAGAATTTTTTATATATGTCGACATTATTATTACTATAGTTCCTGACATACTATGTTTAAAAAAAGTCATATTGAAAATCTTCATAGAAATAATAAACTTTAAATTCTGTTTCCTCAAAATTTCTGACAATGGAGATATGATTTCTCACCTCTAATACATATATGTATTTATTTTCCATCTTTTACAACTCTTTTTGCTCGAACGTGTTCACGTGGTCGCCTGGGGAATACAAATGCAAGAAGTGCACCCAGAGTCCCTAGTCAACAACACATTCCTGGGAGAGTTGGCGGACCTGCTAGGCCAGTCGCCCGGCCAATCACCTCTATGAAGTTGGCCGGACAACTTCAACGTATCGAACTTTCATTAATTGGAATCGATTGGTGGTCGTTTGGTGGTCATTGGTAGTCTAGTCCGATCGTTTGGTGGTTAGTCGTTTTCCTGTAAAATAAAAATGAAATTTCCGGTGTGAAGTTAGCCGGACAATTTTTATTTTTCAACCAATTTAACTTTTTTATAGCTCATTCGACGCGGAATCGTTTGGTGGTCACGAATATCATCATAAAAACGTTTGGTGGTCAACCGTTTTCCCAGAAAATAGAAAAAACCGTACGCTCACGCCATTGGTCGTATGACTCCGTGACATTAAGTTGGATATATCCAACTATGAAACTGCTACTTTTCTGTAAGAGCTGCAAGTTGATTGGCTTAAATCGAAACTTGGACACAGTTCTTGCATCGTGGACACCGGGCTTTAAGCCTTGTGTACACGATACTAGCACAGATTAATAGACAGATAGCCAAAGGTCCGGGTTGAGACGAGACCAGCATTTCTCACTGGTTTCAGCGCCATACCGTGTAGCGGCCAATGCAGTAACTACGTTCTTAAGATAAAGCGCCGGGTCATTTTCGGACGAAGTCGCTCGATAAGTCGCGTCGTTAAGGCTATTTTCTGTAACTCTTATAACTATACAGTTTCATTATCATCGTTATATTATCGTTGTGCAGATATAATATATGATAAAAAAGCTGCGCAATGACAATATAATGATAATGAATTGTTGTTAATAGTTATAGAATCAGAGCACTGATCTCTAAGCCGAGAACTCCGCGTGACGTGTTAGAGAAGTTATATTGCAATCAAAATTAAGTATGTTAATTGTTAGGACTTTCAGCCCTTAGAAATTTGTTATGTCAATTGTAGTTAAAAAGATATTGATGATTAACATAGAGTCTATTGCATCAAAGTTGCGACTTATATAGACCATTATACATATAATTAAGAAACTATGAAATTTTTTTTGTTATTCAAACTTAAGAGTTTTTCAGGTTGCTAAATATTAATCTGATGTTAAATTCAGTTGATAAATTCAAAATGTCGGAGCCATATAGCGGCCGGATATCAAAAGTAAAAATTCTTTTATTTTTATTTTTAATATCCGCTATTTTTAATTAACTTTATTGCCATCCGATTAATATTGCGGTTATTTAAAAAAAACCCTTAACTTCGAATACATAATTAAAAAATAATTCATAAATTTTGAATGGTATTATGTATATAGTTGCAACTTTTTGACGCAATAGATTCTGTATTAATCTCGGTGTTAATAATCATGCATCAATTATATATTTTTAATCATAAATGACATAAGAAATTTCTTTTAAGAACAAATAAAGGATAAATATTTTAATTCGCGATGCTTCTTTAATAAACTTATTCTATTAATTATATTTATTATTTATACTGTGTAGGAAAGTTTCATGTTTGTATATCAATTAAAATTTCAAATAAACTTTTATGTAATTTCCCTGGTAATTTCATAAAATTAATATTTTCATCAAATTGAACTGCCAAATACGGTCAGGCTGAATTTTGTTCACCTATATAGTAACAATTTTTCATGTGAATTTTAAAAGTATATTCTTTCGCTTCGTCAACTACACGCGCCGTACTTTCAATCTTGAAACGCAGTCTGAAACTGAAACGTACAATTACATAATTAAATTGATAATCAATATTTAACAATACCGATACTATACCCATCTCTACACACACCGCAAAAAATGTTACAAAAATATTTTTAATTTATAGTTTATAAAATTATTGATTATAATTTTTATTTTTCTTTAAATTTTAATTAATATCTAATATTTTTAATTTCAGTTTATAAAATTAATTTTTATTTTATTATTAATTTCTTAAATTTTAATTTATTAATTTAATCAAGAAATATATTTTTCACATATCGACTGATATCTTTCGGGAGGTCGTATCTTACACAATTCGAGGTCGATTTTACACAATTTCCGGTTTTTCTGCTTCCCCGAAGCTAAGTGTCTACATCGTGTGTGTGAAGCTAGCGTCTCATTTTGCGGAAACACAAATTATTGAGAGTTCTGACTTCCTTTTCAATAGTTCTAGAGTTCCTGATAGTTTAAACAAATAGTTCTGGCCATTAAAGCCAAAAAACGCGTCAGTACAAACTGAGACGCTAGGTTCACGCAGCGTCTCACTTTGTCCTACACAAGTTCCACCACTGTATCTCATCAGATTTTGCGAGATCTATAGTTCTATAACAGTTCTATAAAGAGTTCTGCCATATAAAAGCAAAAAAATTAATTATAAGGTACTAAAAAGAAATTACAATGTAACGAGTATACCGAGTTGAGACGCCAGTTGAAATCTCGGAGTTCCGGTTTGTGTAAAATATTTTTCGAGTAGTTCTGAGCATATTGAAGCATTTTCTAAACAGTTCCGAGCATTAGAATCTTTGTGTTATATTTTAAAAAATTAATATTAACCGACATGACGGAAAACGATGAGACGCTGTGCGAAATCTCGGAGTTCCGGTTCATATAAAATATTTTTCGAGTAGTTCTGAGGATATAGAAGCATTTTCTAAAGAGTTTCCGGCACTAGCAATGTTGTATAATTTTAAATAAATTAATAACGCTCGAAAGTCAGGAATTTATCGAAAATAGGTGAGACGCTGGCCGTATTTCGACAGTTCTGCGAGTTCTATTACAATTTTCGTTCTGAACGTGTTCTAACGTTTTCTAAAGACTTCTGGCGATAAGCGTTATTTAATCATTTTTTAAATAATTTTTATCGCCCGAGAAAGACGCATTTATACGGGTATATGGGTGAGACGCTGTAGGAAATGTCGGAGTTCTGGCTTATATAAAATATTTTTCGTATAGTTCTAAGTATATTGAAGCAATTTCTAAAGAGTTCCGGGCATTGGCAATGTTGTATAATTTTTAAATAAATTAATAACGAAAATCAGGAATTTATCGAGCGTCTCACCCATATACCCGTAAATGCGTCTTTCTCGGGCGATAAAAATTATTTAAAAAATGATTAAATAACGCTTATCGCCAGAACTCTTTAGAAAACGTTAGAACACGTTCAGAACTACACGAAAATTGTAATAGAACTCGCAGAACTGTCGAAATACGGCCAGCGTCTCACCTATTTTCGATAAATTCCTGACTTTCGAGCGTTATTAATTTATTTAAAATTATACAACATTGCTAGTGCCGGGAACTCTTTAGAAAATGCTTCTATATCCTCAGAACTACTCGAAAAATATTTTATATGAACCGGAACTCCGAGATTTCGCACAGCGTCTCATCGTTTTCCGTCATGTCGGTTAATATTAATTTTTTAAAATATAACACAAAGATTCTAACGCTCGGAACTGTTTAGAAAATGCTTCAATATGCTCAGAACTACTCGAAAAATATTTTACACAAACCGGAACTCCGAGATTTCAACTGGCGTCTCAACTCGGTACACTCGTTACATTGTAATTTTTTTTAGTACTTTATAATTAATTTTTTTGCTTTTATGTGGCAGAACTCTTTATAGAACTGTTATAGAACTATAGATCTCGCAAAATCTGATGAGATACAGGTGTGGAACTTGTGTAGAACAAAGTGAGACGGTGCGTGAACCTAGCGTCTCAGTTTGTACTGACGCGTTTTTTGGCTTTAATGGCCAGAACTATTTGTTTAAACTATCAGGAACTCTATAACTATTGAAAAGGAAGTCAGAACTCTCAATAATTTGTGAGTTTTCGCAAAATGAGACGCTAGCTTCACACACACGTCTACATCCTATCTTGAAATAGATTACCAAAAATGAATTATAGTTGTCGAAATTTTCTCGCATTTTCTCGTATTTGTAGTTAAGACAAAGCACTTCAAAATTATAATCAAATAAACAAGATACGACATATTTATTTTTAAATGACAATAATAAATGTTATTTAAAAATAAATATGTCGTATTTTGTTCATTTGATTACAATTTTGAAGTGCGTCGTATCTATAAAAATTGCGTTTTTGCGTTTGTTTCCCACGAATAATATCAAATTAAACAATATATATATATAAAGCTGTATTTTAATTCCAAATTACTATACTTTTGAACAGTAAAGTAAACTATCTTGTTTGTTGCTTATCAACAAAACAAAAATTTACGAATCCTGTAAAGTGACAGTTTTTGAGATACGATATCCCGAAAGATATCAGTCGATATACGATAGAAACAATAAAAAATATGAACAGGAAAAGATTTTGTCATCGTTGAAATGGAATTCGAACTTGTGAAGATCTATAAACGACAAAACATTTATGTTATTGAGTTATTGATTTCATTTTTACTGCCCAATCTATTGTAAGTATATGCAAAAGTTAAGTGAAAAAGCAAAACAAATGTAATGCGTTAAACATTATTTTAATGTACGTTGCTTTTTAGTATTATATTAAGTGTTATTTGCAATTGGGAACAAAGTTGTTTGAAAGTTTTAAACATCATCGCAGGTAATGACCATTACATGATTTATCGGGAAGATAAGTATAGGAAGATTTTTCAATTTTAAAATATTTATTGTTATTTTATAATAAAACATTACATTTACATTCTCTCACTTTATGAGATTTTACATTATTTTATATCACGTTTCACTTTATTGATAATTGGATTTGCCCCAAAGAACCCTGTCTATTTTAGAACCCTCGCGTCTAACAACGAGACTTTGCTAAAATAAAAAATTATTGTTAGAGGATCAGAATATTCTACAGACATAATCCTCTAAGTCGACATTGGTTAGAGATACACTCTCTGAAACATTAGAAAAATATACTTTATAGCATTCTTTCATTCGATTTCTCGGCATCCAGGACATTTCTCCGTGGTGATAGTGGTAATGGATACAATCAATTATTTTGAATATCACTGACTCACATCCAGAAACTTGCAATTAGCTGGATCAGTAGTAACAAATTTATTTGTATAATGTACTTCAATTGATATATTAAAATAGTTTATTATCCGTCATCACAAGGAGATGCCTAGGACGTCGAAAAATCGAATGAAACAAAGCCATTTTGTACATTTTTCTAATCTTTCAAAGAGTGTATCTCTGAACGGTATTAACTTACAATAAAGGATTATGTTTATACAGAAATATTTCGATCCTCTAACAATAATCTTTCATTTTAAGTCTCGTTACTAGACGCGAGGGGCCTAAAACCTTTATAAAAATGGGCAAAGTTCTTTGTAAGTGAGTTTAATGCCAAATTGGCAACAATTTGCTATTAATTTACTTACTGGATTATAAACACGCTGCTGTATTACAGACGGGTTGCAATCATATCTACCCATTAGATTATAGATATTTTGTACCCTAAACGGTAAGATACCCATGTGCACATATAGGTAGCAATTTACTCCATTTGCACGAATTCTTGTATGAACACAGTGCACAAGATGACACTAATGCAGATAGATGAGCGAGCGTATATTTTATTTGCACATTATAAACAGCGCTAAGCGCAGAATGCATTTTACTGCGGCGAGCGCAGAATGCATGGGATTTTGACAGTAGTCACTGCGGCGAGCGCAGAATGCATTTTAACATTACTTATTACGACGGTCGACTTTATGCTTAAAATGTAAAAATTAATTTAAGTGAAAAACTTTGAGTCATAATAAGTTGGGCCATAATAGACGATTTTACATATGTTTTATATTTCTCAGTTTTTGACATTTTGTCTTAATTTCTTTTGATCTTCTAGATGCTGTATTTATTTCTTCTCTTCCTCCAGTGTTATTTTTTTTGCAATTGCATATATTTTAACTCTTAACATAAAGTCTAACATTTGGATTCTATGTGGATAACACTCGTTGTTCTGGTCAAACCAATGTTCATCTGCATGCTGGACGTGTTTTATACAAATTTCAAGAAACTTTTTCTTCACTTTATAACACGTATAATCATCGATAATTTCGAGAATTTTCTTCCTTTGAAAACTATAAATTTCCTTCAAAAATTAGTTATTAAGACTGTATATTTGACATTAAATTAATTATAATATAAGAACGCCATCAAGTCCGAGCTAGGATCTAAGTAGCAAATAATTTCCGTGTGAATTTCTAATACTATTTCCAACTAAACTGCGCGCCAACGAATTGTCGGTCTTGAAACACAGTTTTTCGTTAGAACAGTAAATTCACTTAAATAAATCGCAAATCGATTTAATTTTTGATGCTGATACAAATCGTATCTAACATCCCCCCTTTCCCCGAATATTACTGTAAAGAATTTATTGCGAAAAAATATTATCTCAGTCAGGGTTTTTTCGCAATAAATTCTTTACAGTAATATTCGGGGGAAGGTTTTTTGGGCTTTCAACTTGATATGGCTTCTTAATAACTCCATGTAATTTGTATACTATAATTATTAATATTAAGAAAGTAAAAAAAACGACCGCTATGATTTAAATCAATAGAGAGGATAAATTCCATAATAAAAATGCTATAATTATTAATTAATGTTAATCTTATGATGTTAAACTTCCTTTTAATTTATTTCATCTCTCGACGGATTTTTTATGTAACGGGATTATTATGATGTATTACAGTTAATTAGAGGGATTTATTTGATTGATTGAAAAAGTCTTTGTAAAGCACGAAACGTCCCAGTTATTTTGACGGAATATTAAACTATATTATTTAGAATCCTGTTGTTCGGTTATTGGCTCTTGTCCTTGTTTTATCTAAGACATACGAGCTTTATCTACTTATATATTTTTTAATTTATACATATTAAAATTATTGCAATGTTAAAAAAAACTAATTTTTTACATTATCTCATGACGGAAGAGCACCACCTTCTCGCGGTTTCCGTTGAGCAACAATATGTACGTAATCTATTCGTAAAAGTGAAATACACAGAACTGTTATTGCAAAAATTTGTCCTTTAATTTTACTATATGTATTTTACAAGACATAGTAACTTGTGCCAATGTCAAATAATTAATGAAATAAAATTGCTTAAAGTTTCCATGTGCGTAATCTATCAAGCCGGTAGAAGCAATTTTCTAATAGTAAACGTGGACGAGCGAGTAAGACGATCAAATTAAGAAGTAGTCTACCACGTAAGGCAGTTGGCTCACGATCCAGAGGTCCCGAGTTCGAATCCCACCAAGGTAAGTGTGTTTTTCAAATACGAGAAAATATTTATAATCATAGACTGCATCTTAAGAAACAAATTTAGTTATAAAATAGTAATAAAATTTCGAAATAAATAATTTTTTTTTTATTCCGGGTAAATATCGGAAATCAGTGTCCTCTAGTATTAAGAGGACTGCAATCTTAAGTCTAGTGTCTCATGGTTAGAGGATATTCCTCTAGATTTTAAAATATCTTCTTGAGACCGTATTTCAGAGGAAAATCCTCTAAAATCAAGCGGGAGCTAAATGACAGAATATTTTTTTTTTTTGTGATTAATAGTAATTGCATGAGTTAACTTAAAGTAACCTTTAAAGTATATTATAGAAATACTTAAAGTTTGGTTCGAAATCACTTCTAGTTTATCAATAGTTTATCAATAGTTTATCAATAGTAATTTCTTTGGTAAACTTTCTAGTTTATTTTAAGTTTTTTTAAGTAAATTTTCCTAAGGGTAAGACATTACTTAAGACGGTCTTGAAATAAGATCCGATTATGAATACCGCCCCGAGAGAGCTTTGTCAAGGCCTTCACACATAAAATCGCGTAAGGACGTAAAACGTAAGCGTAAGAAAATTGACCAATCCCAATCAAGTATTGTGCTGTCCGTAACCCCAGTAGGGGAAAATACTCGATTGGGATTGATCGATTTTCTTACGCTTACGTTTTACGTCCTTATGGCATTTTATGTGTGACGGTCTTTACTGGTTGAGTGTCAATATGGCGTACTTCTAAAGGTGGGTTTTCATGGGCAGTGAAATTACATCCTTGAGTACGAATCCGTTTCAATCGTTTCCAATCGGTATAATCGTTATGAAATCATAATTAACGATTCAAATACGATAGGAACCGATTGAAATTACATCGTTGAATATACCAATCCGTTTCAATCGTTTTCAGTCGGTGTAATCGTTATAAATCCGTGATTTCCGGATCAAGAATCCAGATTCATGCGGATTCAAAATTTTTAATCGGATTCAATTGGTCATTTTTAGCAGGGCAACTCGACCTTGATCAAAACATGCTAACAGGAAAATTCCTGAATTTGAATAAAATATTATGAAAACTATTGTAGCTAATATGTAAAATATTTAATTAAGTCGAGAATTGCAACTACATGATCTTTCTTCAGTCGTTTATGCATAAGGCATATAATTATCAAATAAAATATTAAACGAATATTATTCCTGTGACGCATGATCCATTTCTCCTCTCTAAATCAATTACGTACCCTTATTACGCTTCTTTCTAATTATTTCAATGGTGCAAATGCCAATACGTTATTCTATTAAAATTCATAAATCACAATAATTTCATTTAATTCCCTGCTCATTGCATTGTTTATAACGTATTGCAATCATTTTCAAAGTTTTAAAATTCGCTTTCTTTACTAATCTTACTTTTTATTTTCAGGTACGTTATGCTCACTCTGGATCTGGATCATCAGTGATGATCGGTCGAGTTGCAGTTTACATCAAAAGAGAAAGTTTCCGTTGAGCGGAAGTGAGAGAGACAGCTACATGATAGAAAGAGAAAAAAGATGGGCAGATGTGCGTGGCGTGACCGCCCGGCGCCCATTCGAGGATAGTCGAGGTCTTTTCTCGCCTAGCTGTTGAAGAGTGCGGACGTATAGTCGAGTGCGGTCTTAGAGTATTCTAGATAGCGTAAGTGTAGCGAACGTAAGCAATTTAAATTTTGCAATTTTTTTTCTTTGGTGCACGTGAACGTGTGTATGCCGTATGTTCTTCTACCGTGTGAAACACAGTACCACACGTGGTAGAACATGTTATAACGTGTATCGGAAAATGAGATAAAAGATACATTGAGTAAGATAAAAAATACATTTCGGAAAATCTTAAACCCATATCCTGCCTCTCTCCTCCTTCTCCCTCACTCCCTACTCACTTTTATTCACCCTTTGCCTTCACCTACTCCTTCTCTCCCTCTCTTCCAATCCTTTCCTTGCTCTCCCGATGCCTCCCTTCAGCTTTTCCACGTCCCGTCTCTCAAGTTCGCTCCTCGCCTTACTTCCCGCCACGTGCGTTTGCCATGCGCTCACCTCGCTCAATCGACCCGGGAAGTCAGACTACTACGGGAGTTCGGGTGACGACCAAGACTTCTTGGACGAGGCACAGATTACTTGACCCCGTTTTGCGTGTCGCCCTAGAAGGTTCTGGATAGGTCTCTTTTCTTCGGGAGCAGCGGATCGGTTGCTGGTCTCGAGTCGAAGTGTCTTCTTTCGCCGCGGCGCCGATTTTTATAAAGGGGGCGATAGATTCGGTGAAGAGGCCGATCCTCGTGCGAGCCGCGCAGCGGTCGGAGCAGTGCGAAATTACGCGCGCTCGCACTCGGCGGAGATCGGCTCCCGTCGGCGTTCATCGGGGCCCCGAGGGAGATATCGGTGCCGCGAGCCGCAAACGCTCGCGCACACGATAATTTTGAGCGAATTAAAAAAGGTGGGCGCACCGCTCCCTATCCTCGCCCGACGGATGGTCGGGCGGCATCCGGCGGGTGTTAGCCGGGAGACGATGCGTTGACAGGGGTGCATCGTTACAAAATAAATAAATACATATATATATCTATTTCATAAAAAAGAATATGTTACAATCCAGAATATTGAGATCAAAATTAAAATATATAAAATAATTATTTATTAACAATTTATTCGTTATATTCTGTAATAATAGTACAATTTGTTAATAGAAAAGTAAAGAAATTATAGTTTCAGTGAAAATTAATGTTTTTAAAAATAGATACTATAGATGTACACTATTCTCTGTAGAACAAAATTTGCAATGTATTGTTAATCAAAATCTTTTTCTATAAGGGCTGCAATATATTCACAGCCAGTACTAAAAATCTATAGTTTACATTACGTAATACACATGCTGACAATAGTGTCAGTATTAACAATGTGAATGGAAGGAAGATGAATTTAGATTATATAATCTTTATGCTGTAATTACAAATATATGATATTATAATGCATTTTAGCATATGCTACAAAAGCAAGGATTATTATTCTCCATATTTTTGGTCTTCTTTCAGAGAGAAAATATGGCATCCAATTACCAATCTTTATATTGTAAGAGTCGATATCCTTATATCGGCAGAAAATCCGTAGGAGAAGAGGATATTAGAGTTGACTTCATCTATCAATTTGTGAAGAAAAGACACGTTAAGATCCACTCTAATCTCAGTGTATTTCATACTGCCCCTGACATAATTGGACCACCCAAATTTTCAAACTATGGAGAACCATTTCAGGTAATTATTTAGAATGTTTAAATAGACGAATTTCCCTCCATGACTTTACCTTTGACATATGTTGCCAAGATCACTCTTCTGAGTAACATTCCAAAGATTTAGCCATTGTTATTGATTAAAAAGTTATTAACAAGAGATATAAATAGAATATAGATTTCTTTAACACCGTATAGATAGATCTATAGCACTTTCGATTCTTTTTTACATGCAAACGTTCAGTTCTCGTTTAGAGGTCTATCATGGTACAATACGGGTTTTCAAGTTTCACTTTCACATGAAAAGCGATGTCATCTCCACTCCACCCCTGCTCACTCGCGCGGCAAGACAAGATCTATCATTGTACGGTTTAACTTTCTAAGCGAGGCTTACCCCACTCTATCTCTGTTTACAGGACGAAACGAGGTCCACCCTAGGGTTCCTCTAGTAAGAATTACGACACCGTCCGTAATTAATAATTACTAGGGATCTATAGCAAACGATAGAGAGAGACAGCCTTCCTACTCTCGTACTTTTCATTTGGATGTTATAGCTTTGTCTCATTTGCACTAACTTCTTCCTTATTAATGGCGAACCAATCAGGAGTTATCACGCGGTGTCGTAACTCTTATATAATTACTAGAGGAACTCTAGTCAATCCCTGCTAAAGGGAGAGGCTGAATCCCTCTGCCGCCCACATGTATACTGTCTATAAACACATATCAGCAAATTGACTTTCCTTAATTAGCACTAATATATTTCTCAAACTTTTTTATTAATAACGTTTTAATAAATAACGAACGACGGCTAAAACCTTTGGAAGGTTACTCAGGAGAGTGCTCCCTATAATATATATGTCAAGGTTAAGGTCGTAGAAGGTTGCTTCTCTAAACTAAATAATTATCCTATTTTATTCTTCGTGTTTCAATGGAGAAACATATTTCATAGTATGTGTATTATCCGTTATATTGTCCTGTACAAAGTAATCGGAATCTAAATTTATATATTACAAGATTTTTTCTACTATTTGATACATTTTGACTTTTCAAAACAGAAGATGAATCGATGGAATAATGATATCGTCATTTCAATAACTCCGTGGCAATACGAAGACGAATCCATGACAAATCTTTTCGTACCCTTCTCAAGGGCGCCATGGGAAGGTCGTGAACATGATGATTATATTGGTATGTGATACCTGAATTCATAAGTAAGATATTGTTATAAAAGATACGCTTTTTTGTTGAGAAGAGAGTATAATTATAATTTTCTTTTTTGAAGATATCGAGTTTCATGAAGCTGTATATCCAATCAGAGTTTCTATATACGAAATGTACAATCCTGGAGACGTAATTCAAATTTCGGCTCAAGATGATTCTAATAATGAGTGGTTTAAATTGTGGGAAACTGATTATAAGTCTGAGATTGTACCCCCGATAAGTATACAGGAGTCAATAATGACTAACCAAAACGTGAATAGTAGAATAGATCAAACTGAAGTAACGACATCAAGATTATTTTCTCCACCCTTATCACACCCGCGTGACTTTAAAACGAAAATGCTAAGACTATTTTTTAAAGACAGAGGTACAGATACAGATTTCCGTAAAATACCTCTTTACACAAAGCTAGATGCTGTGATGCTTATCGGTACATCAGAGTTGGTTCGTCCTAGAAATTATGAGAAGAGTTTAACTAATCTGTTAAAGGAAATTAACTGCATGTACTTTCCACACCATAAGGATATTCATAATTTAACAGCAGATTTCAAAAATGCACATTTGGATATAGATTATCTGCAACGACATTTTTCTGAATATTGCATTATAATGGAATATTGTACTTATTGTAGGGATGGAAGGTATTATTATCAACATTAAGTAATATTAAAATCTCTTTATTCTGTTAATAATAAAAATGAATTTGTTCCGATGTTATTTGCAGCTACATAAGAAGGGTTTCTAAGGAGAGTATTTTGAGAGAGAATTTGATGCACAAAAATGTATTTCTGGAGGTAATCCGTCATTCGAATTGTGCAAAACGTATAAAACTCTCTTCGGATGAATCCATGGAGCTATCACGTCGCAATATATCTGAGCTTCCTGTAAAGTATTCTAAGAATAAGCCTATTTTTCATAATATTTATTGCAATATCATCTCGTTTATTAAAGTTTTATATTTTATCTTTGCAGGATGAAATACTACTAATAATATTTAAAAACTTGGATCTGATGACGTTATGCCGCTTGAATTATGTAAATAGACGCTTCAATGATTTGATACGAGACCCTGAACTCTATACATGTTTGAATATACACTCCGCAAATTTTGATATGGCAACACGCGATATGAGCAATATATTTTGTTACTTTACATCTAGATGTAAATATTTGCAACAGTTAGATCTTACAAAAAGCATATTTAGTGTTGTGGATTTTAATAACTTTCTTGATAATTGTGGCAGGCGTTTAACGCACTTAAGATTAGGATACTGCCATTTCATTGGTCTCGCTGATTTTGCCTTACTTAAAATTTCAGAGATATGTGTAAATTTGAAAGGTATGTATATACATATAAAGTATACGAAACATGTGATTGTCGGGATTATTGTATATGCCCAACACATATCTCTTTTTAGAATTGAATCTAGATGATTGTCTTGACATAGTCGACGAAGGATTTTCGTATCTCGAGAAATTAAATGGTTTGGAACATTTAAACCTTCGTAGTACATGTATAAAAGCTGAATGCCTTTATAAAATACTGCAAAAAAATCAACGGATGCGTGAGTTCAATTTTGAACCTGGAATCTATATAAGAAATACAGCTACAACGCAGTTTATAAATTTGTGTCCTAACTTGGAAGTAATACGTTTAGAAAACTGTGATGATCTTACATCGCAGGATATTGACGTTCTCGCTGACTGTAAGAATTTACGAAAAGTGTACCTTCCCGAGTAAGTGTGTGCTTTTTAATTTTTTTTTCTTAATACATTATTATATTCTTGATTGAAATTTGTGTTTGCTTCTCTTGCATTTCGAGGATCTTGAAAAAGTTACATTAATTTTCTTTGTGCTTCCTCATAGAGAAAGTTTTGTTTCTCGTGAAAAAATTTTTTTCAGTTTTCTTTGCCAATGTGTTCTAAATATTCTAAAACGTTGAAATATCACATTTTTACAAAATGTCCGTACGTGCGCGCGCGTGTGTGTGTGTGCGTGCGTGCGTGTGCGTGTGTGTGTGATATCGGGCTAAATTTTTTTTAATCAATAGAATATTATTAAAGGAAGGTTGGTATTGAATTTGACGATGATCGGTAAAGGAATTCTATAACTTTATAAAAATTTTGAATGTTTTGAGAAATGTCCGTGGTAGCTTTAATTTCCGCAAATTTTGAGATATTGAGCTATTTATAATTCCATTATATTCTTCACTACTTTCTACCCCTATTTCATATATAATTCTTTAAGCTTTAGTTGATTATACCTAGCTTTATGCCCGATCAAAGGTCCATATGCGAAGTCCATATATATATGGACCGTACAGCCTGAACTTCCAAAGTCAACATCGATTTGACATTGCGTCGATTGTAAAACCCCAATTGTGCTACCAAGCTGACCTTCTATCAATTCATAAAAAAGTTAAATTTAAAATTTGAAAAAAAGTGTGCAAATTAGGAACTTGCACCTTGCTTCCTCATCATTACAGATCGATCGCTACCATATTGTTCCTATTTTATTTGGTTCATAAAGCTGTCTCTATGCGGAAGCCAAACTAATAAATACTAATAATTATGCATCAAGTAAAATACAAGTTTCCTCATAAGAGGAAGCTTTATGAGCGAAATAAAAGGTTAAATTATTGCTCTGAATAGGAGCAATGGTAGCAATCTGTAATGATGAGGAAACAATGTGCAAATTTCTCATTTGCAACATTTTTTGTAATTGGAATACTATAATAATTATATGATTTTTGTTACAGATTGCCTGATCCAATCGCTGATAATTACTTACACAGATTACTTTCTTCCTGGCATCAACGCCTGGAATTACTTGCTTTACGCTTTATTTTCTTCACTGATCACACATTGAAATTATTAACGCAGTGTAAAAACTTGAAGCAGTTACAACTTTATGGGCTGATCGATCTTACACCTGATAAGTGTTCCATTATTATGGAACAATGTCCAAAACTGCAAGAGTTTCATATCATATACTGCGAAATTGACGATTGTTTGGTTAACGAATGGAAGGAAAGATATCCGCATGTGTCCATCTATACATTTGACCGATAATTTGAATAGTTTAAGAAAGTTAACCTTTTTGGAGCATATATATATATATATATATTTGGTGTATATATATATATATACCAAAAACATTTATAATTTTTAGTTTATTATGTTAACTTGTAAGTTTATTCATTAACTAAGTTTATTCGTTAACTAAGTTAATTTACGTTTAATGTTGATTTACTGCTATATGATTTTAAGTTACCTGTCATATAAATTTAAGAACAAAACTTAAATCTGATTAAAAAACCTTATGCAATATATTTCTGTCTTTATTTTGTCTTTTTTTCAATGTAATTTAAAATAGCATTTGACTAGGAAAATAGCAAGAATAAATGGTGAAAGCTATTTGGCCAGGCAGATAGCATTTGCCTAGTCAGAAGCTATTTTCCTAAAATAACCATTTGCCTACGACATATATAATTTTATATAGAGTATCATTAAAAGAAGGTTGGTATTGAATTTGGCGATAATCGGTTCTTTCTTTATAAAATTTAGAATTTTTTGAGAAACGTTCGTGGTTGCTCTAACTTCCGACAATTTTGAGATATCAGACTATTTATAATTCTATTATATTCTTCAGTCTTTTCTACCCCTATTTTATATACAAATCTTTAAGATTTGGTTAATTAGATCCAGCTTTATACGCGATCAAAGGTCCATATGCGAAGTCACCCAGGTAGCAAGACTCGTCATTTTGACGTCAATTGACGTCAAAAGTCTGTCATTTTGACGTCTTTTGACGTCATTTGACGTCAAAATGACGAGTGCTTGCTACCTGGGCAATATATGTATGGACCATGTAGCCTGAACTTCCAAAGTCAACATCGATTTAACATTATTGCGTCAATTGTAAAACCCTACTTGTGCTAATAAGCTGACGTTTTTTAATCATAAAAAGGTTAAATTTAAAATTTCAAAAATGTGCAAATTAGAAACTTGCACAATTGCTTTCTCATCATTACAGATTGCTCCTATTTTATTTTGCTCATAAAGCTTCCTCTATGAGGAAGCCAAACTAATAAATACTAATAATTATGCATCAAATAAAATACAAGCTTAAATAAAATAAATAGGAAATAAAATAGAAGCAATGGTATCGATCTGTAAGGATGAGGAAGCAATGTGCAAGTTTCTAATTTGCACACTTTTTTAATTTTAAATTTTTTTACGAGTTTCCTTCATATAGTAAAAGAATTATATTATATTACATTTACTACCACTGTGCCATTAGCCGGAAAAATTGTATTTATCACCCAAATTGACTTTGATAGGGCTCATTCGACGCGGAATCGTTTGGTGGTCACGAATATCATCATTAAAATGTTTGGTGGTCAATCGTTTTCCTAAAAAATAGAAAAAACCGTACGCTCACGCCATTGGTCGTATGACTCCGTGACATTAGTTGGATAAATATTATTTATCAATCAAATTGACTTTGATAGGGCTCATTCGACGCGGAATCGTTTGGTGGTCACGAATATCATCATTAAAACGTTTGGTGGTCAATCGTTTTCCTAAAAAAAATAGAAAATCCGTCCCCTCACGCTATTGGTCGTATGACTCCGTGACATTAGCTGGATAAATATTATTTATCAATCAAATTGACTTTCATACGGCTCATTCGACGCGTAATCGTTTGGTGGTCACGAATATCGTCATTAAAACGTTTGGTGGTCAACCGTTTTCTCAGAAGATAGAAAAAACCGTACGCTCACGCCATTGGTCGTATGACTCCGTGACATTAGTTGGATAAATATTATTTATCAATCAAATTGACTTTCATACGGCTCATTCGACGCGGAATCGTTTGGTGGTCACGAATATCATCATAAAAACGTTTGGTGGTAAACCGTTTTCCCAGAAAATAGAAAAAATCGTATGCGCATAATGCCGGACATATCACCACTGTGCCATTAGCCGGAAAAATTGTATTTATCACCCAAATTGACTTTGATAGGGCTCATTTGACGCGGAATCGTTTGGTAGTCACGAATATAATCGTTAAAACGTTTGGTGGTCAATCGTTTTCCTAAAAAAATAGAAAAAACCGTACGCTCACGCCATTGGTCGTATCGCTTCTGAAAGGTATCGCTGAAAGGTTCTGAAAGGTATCGCTTCTCAAAAGGAGTACACATTTGTAGGTACTCCATTTTGTATGGCAAGAACCCGTAATTGCAGACGAGTTGATGATAAGATATACGTGACGGCCGGAGCAATAACTTACTGGCCGATTCACATCGTGTCTTTTGTAAATAATATTTATCCAACTAATGTCACGGAGTCATACGACCAATGGCGTGAGCGTACGGTTTTTTCTATTTTTTAAAGAAAACGATTGACCACCAAACGTTTTAACGATGATATTCGTGACCACCAAACGATTCCGCGTCGAATGAGCCCTATCAAAGACAATTTGATTGATAAATAACATTTATCCATTAAATTACCGAGCTAATGGCAAGGAGTCATACGACCAATGGCGTGAGCGTACGGTTTTTTCTATTTTTTTAGGAAAACGATTGACCACCAAACGTTTTAACGATGATATTCGTGACCACCAAACGATTCCGCGTCGAATGAGCCGTATGAAAGTCAATTTGATTGATAAATAATATTTATCCAACTAATGTCACGGAGTCATACGACCAATGGCGTGAGCGTACGGTTTTTTCTATCTTCTGAGAAAACGGTTGACCACCAAACGTTTTAATGACGATATTCGTGACCACCAAACGATTACGCGTCGAATGAGCCGTATGAAAGTCAATTTGATAGATAAATAATATTTATCCAGCTAATGTCACGGAGTCATACGACCAATGGCGTGAAGGGACGGATTTTCTATTTTTTTAGGAAAACGATTGACCACCAAACGTTTTAATGATGATATTCGTGACCACCAAACGATTCCGCGTCGAATGAGCCCTATCAAAGTCAATTTGGGTGATAAATACAATTTTTCCGACTAATAGCACAGTGGTGATATGTCCAACATTATGCGCATACGATTTTTTCTATTTTCTGGGAAAACGGTTGACCACCAAACGTTTTTAGGATGATATTCGTGACCACCAAACGATTCCGCGTCGAATGAGCTATAGAAAAGTTAAATTGGTTGAAAAATAAAAATTGTCCGGCTAACTTCACACCGGAAATTTCATTTTTATTTTACAGGAAAACGACTAACCACCAAACGATCGGACTAGACTACCAATGACCACCAAACGACCACCAATCGATTCCAATTAATGAAAGTTCGATACGTTGAAGTTGTCCGGCCAACTTCATAGAGGTCACCAAACGACCACCAATCGATTCCAATTAATGAAAGTTCGATACGTTGAAGTTGTCCGGCCAACTTCATAGAGGTGCCTATCATCCCGCGCCGCAGCCGACACCTCAACCAATCCCGTCGCTGCGTCTCCCACAATGCATCGCGCCGCAGCCAGAAAGGGAAACTGCCATATTTAATTGCCACGGCTCCCCTCGTCGTCGGTCTCTTCGTTGCCGGACGCCATAGAGTGCGGTCGACTCGTACGGGACGCGTGACGTAGGAGCTTCGGTTCGGTCGAGAGCAGAGAGCGGAGGCTTGGGTTTCACTCACGGCACGCGGGACACGGAGCAACGATGGCCGGGACGGAGACCCCGAACGTGAAGTCTGAGACGGCGAACGCGCCAGTCGAGAACAGCAGCGAGAATATGCGCGATCGGAACCCGCCCGGCGGCGGCGGTGGCGGCGGTGGCAGTGGCGGTGGCGGCCGCGGACCTCGCGGCCGAAAAGGCGGTACTCGTTTCTCGGGTGGTGGCCGTGGAGGCGGTCCCGGTGGTCCTGGAGGTCCCGGCGGCAGGAACAACGAAGCGGTAATTTCCTTTTCTTTCTCACGACTTTTTGTGACTTATATACCGCGAGCTAAAAGATCGCCTGGCGTCGAATGATCGCCGCCGCGTCGTACCGGCGCCATTACGTTGCCTGGCGAGGCGAAGCGTAGGAATTATTTTCGGGCCGACGGCGCGCCCCCGTTCCTCGATCCCGCGTCCCTTCGATCGTGGATCGCGAAGATCGCGCTATTTCCGGCGCGTCGCCGCAGGCGCGTGGCGAATATGGCGATTATATATACGTAGAACCCTCGTCGTGGCGCATTTTTGGCGTGACGAGAGGACCACGGGTCGAGATTTTTCCGCATTCGTTTCCCGATGTGGGAAGATTAAAATTAAGATAGCTCTCGGGAGAATTGCTCCGTTTTTGGCGGGATGGCGGGTGACTGTCGAAATTGGAGTCATGTACATTCGCGATCGGCGGCATTACCTTTGTACGCCTGCAGTGCGATATCGCGTTAGCATTGAATCTGAAAACATTGGGACGATTGAAAGGATATGAATCACGTCTTTAATTCTCACTCCTACGCACTCCCACACCGGTGGAGTAAATGCAAAATGGCGTCCTTGCATCTAAAATGGCGGTGAGCGTTCTTAAATTCCCGCGTCGCACGTGCCTCGTGGAGTCGCTAAGAGATTAAGATGTTTCTATTATTTTACAAATGGAGAGTTGATATATTAAAATACTTTGTGCAGCAATAATACGCACTTTGATATTCACGTTAATGCATATTTTGTTAAGTAATTACACGTGTAAGCTCGTGGAGTTCTTGCTAAGAGATTAAAATGTTTCTATTATTTTACAAATGGAGAATTGATATATTTATTAAAATGCTTTGTATAGCAATAATACGCACTTTGATAATCACGTTAATGGATATTTTGTTAAGTAACGAAATTACACGTGTGAGCTCGTGGAGTCGTTGCTAAGAGATTAAGATGTTTCTATTATTTTACAAATAGAGAGTTGATATATTTATTAAAATATTTTATATAGTAATAATACGCATTTTGATAATCACGTTAATATATGCATATTTTGTTAACTAACAAATTACATGTGTTAACTATGAAAAAATAGAATTTAAATTTATTTTAAAAATTGCTATAGAGAATAAGATATACAAAATTATAAGAAAGGGTGTATTTAACGAATTATACATGTTTTATAACGACAGATTATTCAGAAATAGTTTTGATTTTCTTCTAGATGAAAATGAATGACTCCATGGATGGAGGTATGGATAATCCCATGCCGGAAGGTATGAGTGGTGGCATGGGAGGTGGTATGGGAGGCGGTATGAGTGGTGGCATGGGAGGTGGTATGGGAGGCGGTATGGGTGGCGGAATGGGTGGCGGTATGGGCATGGGTCGCGGCGCAATGCGAGGAAGTGGCAGAGGTGGTCGCGGTGGCGGCGACAGAAACATGGCCAGTAGATCGCAAGACGTAAGTTTACATCTCATATTCTTTGTATATCATTCACCCATAGTGATTACTAACGAACTTGATTATTTTTATCATTTTTAGGATCGACTAATGGAACGCGTTATGTCTATCAGTGGGCCTACTCATGAGCTTCCACTACAGGATACGACAGAGAAGAAGTTCAGTGGCCGAAATCGTTTGTACGTTGGAAATTTGACAAACGACGTGACCGAAGAAGAAATACAGAATATGTTCCAAAAATATGGAGAAATATCCGAGTTGTTTGTGAACAAAGAGAAAAATTTTGCTTTTCTCAGACTGGTAATTATACGAACCATATATAGTTATTTAATAAGCAACATCGCTGCGCATCAATTTTCTTTGTGACAATATTAAATGATTATAATAATTACCGTTTGATATGAAATGATAAGAATTTCTGGCTGTATAATTTTGAAATGATCACGTTATAACTACTAAAATATTTCGTGTTTTGCAATTTCAAATTAAATAATTGTTCTTCTTTTTTATGTTCTAGGATTATAAAGCAAATGCTGATACAGCTAAGCGCGAACTAGATGGTTCAATGCGCAAAGGGCGTGCGCTGAAGGTACGTTTCGCCCCTCATTCATCGACAATCAAAATAAAGAATCTTACAACTTGGACATCCAACGAACTCCTTGAGAGAGCCTTCAGTGTATTTGGCGAAATCGAGCGTGCGATAGTTAAAGTTGACGATAGAGGTAAAACTACTGGCGAAGGAATTGTTGAGTTTTGCCGGAAACCATCTGCTCAGTTAGCTCTGAGAAAATGCACGGAGGGTTGCTATTTCGTTACGGCGTAAGTTAACATAACTTTTGACAAGCTTTTCGATATTCGATAAATCCCCGACGCCACGCTTGTTTGATGTGTTCTAATCTACAAGTGCCTAATGTACAATTTTAGGGGTATAGAAAAATATAAGTTTCACATAGGAAACATAGTTGATTAGTTTCATTGATCGCTGTGTGCTGACACGTGAAATACAAATTTATTATGAAAAAAGAGATGCTGATGTGAAAAGTGAAGGGGTATATAAAATGTAAAAATTTCTGTTTCAGTTCCCTTCGACCAGTAGTTGTTGAGCAATTTGAGCAGCAAGATGATGTGGACGGCTATCCCGATAAGAATTTACCACGCAAGAATCCAGAATTTTTCAAAGCACGTGAGATTGGACCACGCTTCGCGCAAGTAGGCAGCTTTGAGCACGAGTACGGTACGAGATGGAAGCAGTTGCACGAATTATACAAGCAAAAGGAAGAAGCACTTAAACGGGAAATGGCGATGGAAGAAGAAAAACTGGAAGCTCAAATGGAATTCGCCCGATATGAACACGAGACGGAACTTCTGAGAGAACGTACGTATTCTAATATTAATGTGTAAAGTACTGCCTCTTCTTCCTTTATGATTATATAAATTATCATATCTTATATTACAGAACTGCGAATGCGCGAGGCGGATCGCGAAAGACAAAAGAGAGAATGGGAAATGAAGGAGCGACAAGCCGAAGAGCAGAGAACTCGCGAAGAGGAATTAAGACGACGCCAACAAGAAGAAATGGCGATACGTATCAGGAGGCAGGAAGAGGAATTGCATAGACGTCAACAGGAAAACAATTTGTTTATGCAGGTTTGTTGAGTAATAAAATTGTTTAACGGCATAAGTTTAACATAACTGTTGACAAGCTTTTCGATAAATCCCCGACGCCACGCTTGTTTGATGTATTCTAATCTACAAGTGCCTAATATATAATCTTAGGGGTATAGAAAAATATAAGTTTCACATAGGAAACATAGTTGATTAGTATCATCGCTGTGTGCTGACACGTGAAATACAAGTTTATTATGAAAAAAAAGATACTGATATAAAAAGTGAAAGGATATATAAAATATAAAAATTTCTGTTTTAGTTCCCTTAACTTTCTATATTGTATTTTATCTTGAAACCACAGGTTTAACATTTCAATTATTGTGTACTGATGGTTGTATTTTTTTATATTCTAGGAACAGGCAATTCGCAGTGGCAGCGGCAGCGGCAAAAATTATGATTCTGTCAGTAACAATGATCGTGATGGATATGGTCAACCTGATGGTAAGTAATGATTTAAGATTACGAAGATACAACTATAATACAATTGCAATCTATATATTACATATATTGCAAATATGTACAATACAGCTATATGTACAGTATGTCTAAACTTACATAGTAGTAGAGATTTAAGGCTTGTTTTTTCAGCATTGTCATAATTTTATATTCTGTACTTTAACAAATATATTTTTGTTAATTTTTGCAGGTGGAAGCGGCATGCCAGTGGTAATGTATCCCTTTCATTTATTTTTTCCTTCTATAACTTATTATAGCATTAAGTTTTTTCTCGTAACATTTGACTTTCTTTTCTGGACGTGTTCTTTTTTTCTTCTTGGGCGGTACAATTTTGAAATTGTATTCTCATGCGTTTCGCGCACATCTCATTTATTACAATGAGCGGAATACTGTGTCGTGCATGATGAGATGCAATTATTTATCATGGTGTATAACACTATAAAGTTAACTTAGGAGGGTTGATAAACCCTGATATTATCCCCCAACTGAGCATGCTCTTCAATATAAGCAGAGTTCTAATGTCTGCAAAATCAACGAATAATATTTATTAATAGTTTTTTATTCAATACATTCATGAAAAAAAATATATATATAAATTTGTTTCGGATATTTGTAACATGTGGAGGAATCAATAATGTGCACAGTATTTAGACAATAAAAAATGACACTTCAATGACTGCATGGAGTGTCAATATTAACACTGATTTTAGTTACAAATTCTAAATGATCTCCATTAACCGGCTTTGCCGTTTGCAAAGATCTGTAAACGATTATATAGCTATTTCTGCTATTTAACTCCTAAACATATTTCTACTGACGAGATACGCTTTTGTTTTGCATCTAATATTGATGCACGGATATTCGAATTTATATGATCTACTGTTCTCTTTAAGATGCGAAATCTTCGATCGGAAGTACCGATGCCGATGACTTTACGCTGAAAGTTTTGCTCAAAACCTCCGACTTCTGTGTTATATGTATGAACCAGCATGCGAACAGCGCAATATCTCAATTTTATCGCAGCGTTGACGCAAATTAATGAACTGTGACTTTCATAACAAACATTTTACTGCTCTTTGCTGCTGCAAACATTGCAGCTAGAAATAGCAACCATAATAATCATCACCGTTAATTGACTTCCGCTAATTGACAAACGATTAAATTTTACTTAATAAGTTTTGTCATATACCGATTCAATTATTAACATATATATTAATATATTAATATATATATTATATATATAATATATATATTAATAATTATTAATATATGTACGTAGGACATTAGACAGATGTTCTGTCATAATGTGATATTCTTGATTTTTCGAAATTGACTTCTATAATCGTGCCACACTTGGCCTATACGATTGTAATATATATATTACTAAAAATATATTACAATCTAAACTCTTTATGCCTTCGAAAGTGATTTAGATCTATAAACATAACTGCCATATTGGTCTCTCCACATGATTGCAGACAGGAGACTCTGATCCATTATTCTGTTGTAGTCTTAAGAGCAATTTTATTTACTATGGAACATTTACACATTCATAATTTGGTATTATGGCCTTTACATTTTTTGTGACAAAAAATGAAAAGAATGTGTGGCAAACGATTCACGAAGTAGTACGGTTCCATAGTAATTCTACTGACCAAGAAGTGCCCAACTAGACCTTTCTTCTAAATAAGTATATTAAGCTATTACTCTTATAAAAATATTTCTAAGGAAATTTAATCATGCATGCACATATTTCTGCAGAGTCTCCAACTAAGTTAAATTTGAATCTTGTTTGTTCATTCTGAGCTTCGTATAATCTTGAATACTTGGAAGCACGTTGTTTGTGGAATGCTAATGCTCTTGCATATTTTGACATATGCTCATTGTAGGAGTATTTTATGCATAGTACTGATTCGCAATACGATACATTTTTTTGAAGTATTACGAGCACAACGGAGATAGAGCTTGCTTCGAGACCTTGATCACGTCTCTTTGCTGCTCGCGTCTTTAGTGCTCGGAGCTTCAAAATTATGTGGAAGCTTAATGTCAGTACTTTACTGTTAAGCAATTGAAATTATCTTCGGCGTTTTCTCTCTAATGTGCGAAATCTGATTTGCCACACGATAAAATGAATTCACCGTTTTTATTGGGAGATATTTATTTATTTATTAAGTTCTTATTACTCTAATTACTCACGAGGTAAACTCGTTCATAATTTCTACCGAATATATAATTATATGACTAATAATTATGTCACTCTACTATTGGGGCTGGGAAATTTTTAAAGAAATTCTATTTAGGTCTACACATTATATAGAATATACAGGCGTACAAACTTGCGTTTGTACTATGTTACATCTATGTACAAACCGATACATCGACAATTTCTGCTTATTCATTGTGTGATGTGCAAAATGAAATGAATCTCATTCTTACTCTTATATTGTGGGATCTCCAATATATATTGGCTACATTATTATCAAAATAGCAATAATACTTATATCAATTGAATATCTTAATCGTGCTTCAACTCTAATTTGAAATTCAACTCCACAATACGGAGTATAATAAAAATAATCCACGATTATATTTAATGTTACGCTTGAAATGCAATTTCCGAGCTTTTATATTTTGAGTTGAAGTCACGATTAAGAAAAGTAATTGTACGTGTGCGATAAAATTATAAAAGTTTCGCGTAAACAGCTATACCGATATTTGTCTACTCATATATAACAAAAAGTATTGTCTGTCTACGTTGGGCATTTTCTTGGTCTGATTAATGTCACAGAACATATATTTACGCCAAAAGAGATATATTAGTAAGAGCTGTATTTAATGCAGTTTTACTGCCATGGACACACAAAACAGCAATCTAACATTGTGTTTTCCCCTTTCTTTTCTATGTGATTTGACGAAAATTGACGATGACCTGTGCTGCTGTCAAACATGGATGGTCGCCCTGAATCGTACGGAATGTACTTATATGGTACATCCGCAATTCACGCGCACACGCGTATCGTGCGTTCCTCTGATGCGAACGACATTCTCATCAATGATTAACAACAAACTCTCGGCTTCCCTATACGATTCGCATTCTCCGCGCGTTTCTATAGGACCCGAAGTCATTTATGGACGCGTACAATATGGATCGCGGTAGTCGAGGGGGTTATAACGATGATCGTGGGCAAATAATGGATTTAATGGACATGAGGGTTGACATGGGTAATATGGGCGGTGGTCGTGGAGGTAGCGGTGGTAGTGGACGTTGGCAAGGAAATGATCGAAATCGCCCGGATGATTATCCTAACAAACGCCGACGATATTAAACATGCGCAGTACAAAGTCTTACTTCGCTGATTTCTTGACACTCTGCAAATCGTACTATGTCCTTCGTTCATTTCTCACTTTTATATTACTTGTTTGATCTTGATAATTAACGAGGCCATGGGGAAGGAATAGTGTTGAGAAAATCGAATATTATTTACAAGCATAATATTGGACATCGATGGCAGTTAATATACCGATTTGAGATACTCGACCTGCGAATGAAAAATGCGTGAGAGTTTGGACTTAAAAACACAAGTTAATGTTTTGATACCTTGACGGATTCTGTGTCCTCCAGATGACATTTCTTCTCGAGCATGTATTTCGATTGAATATCAATAACGATGGTGTTATTAAAAAAAAAATTAACGTCATTAGCTTGTACGTTTTAGAAATCTGCTTTAAATTGCTGTTTCTACGTTGAGATTTATGCAAAATATCATCAATTGAAAAGCAATATTTAACATACCCGATATTTTATTGGACACAATTTATCCCGCATTTTCATCTTCTACTCGAATCATGACTTGAACATCACAAATTTGAATCTTACTTCATAATTAATATGTGTATTTTGTATTTGACATATAAATATTAACGAAATATTGCATAAATGCCCATAAATGTTAGACTCGTCAAATATAGAATCATGAGTAATTTAAATTTTCATATTACATTTATATCACAAATATGAGACACATACATTTACTACGAGGTAAGATTCGAACAATTTATTTAAAGATCTTGGGAAATGTGAATGACATTAAGATAACAATATAATTTTTTGTTTTACAATATGTTTTTTTGTTCTGAATATCATAGCTTGATTAAAAAATGCATTCATTCTAAATTTCTACTGTACCATTTTTAATCATTCTTTCGATAACCATACTATACATTATTTATTATTGAAAAAAAGCTATAATTTAATTTTTTTGTTAACTTTGAAAGATCGCACTTTCCTTACTTATTATTTTATACTCTTTACCTGAATTATGAAAATATCAATGTATAAGCGACGACGCAAAGACGTCATAACTAGAATTTAATTTTTCAATCAAGATTTACAATACTTGGTTTATCTTGAAAATTAGTATTGTGTTGTACGCCGAGCTATGCCGAGTGTGGTGGTTGCATCGTGATATGCAAACTTATCAGTTTTTAAATATTCAACAGTAATTACTTAGTATATAAGTTATTATACATACATATATACAAATATATATATACATATATACGCAGTGCTATCTGCAGATATAATATTCAATACTTTGTGAAGAATCTTAATCTATCTATAGCAGCGTGATTAAAAAAAAATAAAGGTATATAATACACAAACTTATATATCTTAGTTTCTAATATCAATCAACATTACTGTGTCTTCTATGAATTGCATACATAACTGATCCTCTGTGAATTATAACTAATTGAATTATAACTGAATTACAGATTACAACTTTTGCTACTACTGAAATATTTACATAAAATATTTGATGATCTTAATTTTGCTTTCAGTTCAACGATTTTCTATATCTTCTACATAGGAAAGGTTTGATGTATTGATATTCTCAGAGAAAGTTTCTCACAAATATCTTCGGATGTCTGATTTATTCCTCTTTGAAAAAATCTGATAATTATTTATTAATTGTATGTTATATACAACTTGGGAAAGTTACGATTTATAATAGTTATAGACAAGACAGTGCGTTTGGAAAAATATACAAAAGCGTTCTGTAGAAAATGTCGATAGAAATTTCATACTGGTTGAAATTTTTCTAACGTAAATTTCCTAATAAGTAATTAATATATTTAAAATAGCTTTCAAAAACTTTTTATAATTGTAATGAGAATCTGAATTTATGGAATTACTTAATTATTATAATTATTATATCTGAAGTTTCTATTTTTTTATACAATGGGTGTGAAAAAGAGATTGTCTTCCTTTATAATGTAAAAGTTGCAATATTATAGCATCTATGATTCAAAGATCTTATATCATTGGTTTTTTTTTATTTATTTGTAATATTGGCAATTTTGTCTGTTACCTTGATTCTTTAAGAATCATTATGGATGATAAGAAAAAAAATATTTTTCATCTTCAAGAATCTTCCACGTTCCAGTGCTTAATAATATTTATTTAGAACTGAATATAATTAATCAAGAGTCTTTTAACGGAGAGGAGACTACAATCACAAGATAGACTTACTTACTCGAAACTGCTAGTCAATGAACTACCTGTTAACGAGGTGAGTAGATTTTGTAAAACTATTATGCGTAATCTTACTTTAATCTTCGGGTGGGACGTTAAAACATTCGAGCAAAAATTACAAAGTGATCATTTATTGACCATTCACTAAGAGTCCCTCAGTAAGATTATTATTGCTTCTGTTATGAGTCTCTCTTTCAGAAAATTATTTTATACGCTAGAGAGGGAGAGAAAGAGCGAGCAAACTGAAGATTACTTTGTAACGTTTGCTGACAGACATTACTGTTGATTAGAATTTATTATAATATGCAACTAATATTTAAATAGGTAACTTTATATTTCGTGATACTTTCATCTCCGACTCGCTTAAGAAGGAAACATTAAATCTTGGTCTAAATAATTTATATGATGATTTAAGCACTTATCAGCCTAGACAGCACTTCTTTTCACCTATGACAACCACAATATCTGGACACGTACTTTGATGAAAGGGTTGTCTTGGTCTAGCTATTGAAATCTAGGCTGTGATGACAGATAATTAATTAAGTAACAAGAATAACAAATTCTTACTTGCCACTTTGAGTGGCAAGGAATACCACGATGAATCTTTTATATCAATTCTGACAAACGGTTTTATTATATAGCGACGATCTCTCTCGAAAAATAATTTCGTGAAATGGTAAATGGTCACTGACTATATAAGTGACTCCATAGGAAGGAAATATTTTTAGCACGCAAGGATATATCTCGGATAAAAAAACTAAATAGAAGAAATGCAGATGTTTATAATTTATTAATTTTTAAGATGCGATGCAGAGCTTTAAGAAATATTACGTGTGATGATAGAATGTACATAAAAACCTGAGAAAATTCAGAGATTTGTAAAAAAAAATCTCCATGGTATTCTTGATACACCATAATCTTGTCAAAATTATATCTTCAACGCGATTATAGACAAATTTGAAATTACTTTCTATTGCATTGTTAAAAGAAGCTGTTACAGAAAATACAAAAGTTTTTGTTGTATTTTGAAATTTTCTGCGGTTTTTATGTGTTTTTATCTCATTATTGCCATATTATATGACAGAATATTAGAATACACTAAAAATTTGTTTTGGCTAACAGAATCTGCAATTATTTTGGAGCACAAATTAGAAATTATCTATTAAATATATCTGATTTATTTCAAATATAATGAATTAAAAAAATTTTTTTTAATTGACAATACAATTTATGAACTGCATAATATATTTATGAATGCTATGAATGTTTCAATTTGTCATATTTCAATACATTGCATATATTTTATGACTTATCATCTGTAATCATTTTTAGATTTCTCATTAGTATTTCTTAACTTTTTAGATCAATATGATACTTCGGGAACATATACATATATATATTTATAACTTATTTAAAAACTTATATAATACATATCTAACATATATACATGTGAATTACATTATATAATACTATAATTATTTTTAATTACACGTCGCTGTTTTATATGATATAAAATTAAATTAATATACTTGTATTAAATTCTTAACGTAAAACATATAATTTTCTGTTAACTGCTGTACTTACCGAACGATGCATATTTTATAGACTGACGTTAATTGTACGCGGATATCCAATTTCTTAGAACTGGAATCGCCTGATTACAATATCTTTAATGAACACGTATTTATAACATGTTGTATGTTTTCAGATTGCAGTACCAGGTTGATCAAGAAAGTGCTGACAAAATATAGGTATATATTTCAATTTTTTATAAAATATTTTTTATATTTAATTAACTTTAAATATCAATCAGAGCCTTATTATACAAAAGTTTATTGTCATATTCTGATTGACATGTTCAAAGTTGTTTACGGTCGGATTTTTCTTTTGTATAGATGCTTTTAGAATTGTTAAACTTGCTTTAATTTTCGTTGTGTATTGTCAGCAGACTTTTTCTTTACAAGATTGCATGTTATGAAAGATATGAATTTTTTCATTATTTTAAAGACTCGTGATAGACAGATCGTACCGATCGCATTTATAAAAATTCTATTGAAACTGATCAATATTCTTTGCATTTTATATAATTTATATAATTATATAATTTTCTTGCAATTTATAGTCTGAATTCTGATGTCTTGAGACGATGGTTAGGCTTGATGTCATTACATGAAGTAATGAACTTCGTGTGTCTAAGGTTTGTATAATCTTTAATTTCTTTCTCTGCATTTATTGTTTACGATTACATCCTTCATGTTAATTCTCATCAATTTGATAATGATGATAGATTTTATAAATGATTCTAATGATTTTAATTATCCTAACGTGTACTGAATAACTAATCAAGATCTAATTTACGTGACCATAGAATTACACGTATATCGCTAACTCTGCTATTTGTTATTTCTGTATTAAAGGGAAGTTTGTAATGAAGAAGTGACGTAAATTGGTCTGGTACATGATACACATAAATTGCTTTAAAGGTGAGAATATTATTAGAAATATTTTTTTAAAAAGTGTGCATACATACGTTTAAATAACGCATATTATATCAATTAGAAAGAAAATATTTAATGTTATAAATATATCAACGTTATAATATATAAAATATTATCAAGACTGCAATGATGATATTCTTTCGGGGCTGAAACCTGATGTCAAAAATCCAATTCCAACGTGTACATTTCTTTTAACTGAGGCATGTCTTGAACTACATTTTATTCAGTTAGTTAATTAATTGTCTGCACTTGTACTAAATAACTAATCAATATCTAATTTATATGATATAGAATTACACGTATATCGCTAACTCTGCTATTTTTTATTTCTGTATTAAAGGGAAGTTCGTAATGAAGAAGTGACGTAAATTGGTCTGGTACATGAAATACATAAATTATGCTTTAGAGGTGAGAAAATTATTAGAAATATTTGTTTAAAAAGTGTGCATACATATACATACGTTTAAATAATGTATATTATATCAACTAGAAAGAAAATATTTAATGTTATAAATATATCAACGTTATAATATATAAAATATTATCAAGACTGCAATGATGATATTCTTTCGGGGCTGAAACCTGATGTCAAAAATCCAATTCCAACGTGTACATTTCTTTTAACTGAGGCATGTCTTGAACTACATTTTATTCAGTTAGTTAATTAATTGTCTGCACTTGTACTAAATAACTAATCAATATCTAATTTATATGATATAGAATTACACGTATATCGCTAACTCTGCTATTTTTTATTTCTGTATTAAAGGGAAGTTCGTAATGAAGAAGTGACGTAAATTGGTCTGGTACATGAAATACATAAATTATGCTTTAGAGGTGAGAAAATTATTAGAAATATTTGTTTAAAAAGTGTGCATACATATACATACGTTTAAATAATGTATATTATATCAACTAGAAAGAAAATATTTAATGTTATAAATATATCAACGTTAATATAAACTATTATCAAGACTGCAATGATGATATTCTTTCGGGGCTGAAACCTGATGAAAAAAATCTAATTCCAACGTGTACATTTCTTTTAACTGAGGCATGTCTTGAACTACATTTTACTCAGTTAATTAATTGTCTTTACTTGTTTTTCATAAAAATGTTTTGTATGTATAGGGGATTGCAAGGCGCACTCTCTCTCTCAAGAGTACTTTTCAGCATCAAGTAGCTGAAGGCCACTTTAACTTTATTTGTAGAAAGGTAAATTATACTTATTCTCGTAGAGTAGAAAATCAAAATATTAAACAAGAAATTACCAGTTCGGTTGCTTTTAGCTTATTATATATTAGCTAATATAATTAACTAACTTTCCAATAAAAATAATTATTAGCATTATATTCGCGGGAGGATTAAGTAAATATAAGTTACACAAATAAAATTAGTTTTGTATTAAAATTATGAATAATTGATTATGAAAATGATGAATAATTGGCTAGAGTCCTGAATGAAAGATGAGAAAGCACTCGTTCACATTCTGATTTGTATGACATCTCAATTTTTATCGTAAAACATCCATTTACGAAAATAATCAATTTCTATTTGTTGCAGTACGGGCCAGCGCATTACATGCAGTACGGGCCAGCGGTCGAAACTTAAATTATTCAAATATTCATACGAATGTTTTATATTTGAATAAATATATTTTTTTATATTAAAATAATGCGTTAATCGATTTATTTTATTAAATTATCTTCCGACTTATATCATAATGCATCATTATTTAGCGGATATGAATTGGAGTCAGCAAGCAAGGACAGATTAAGATAAATAGGTATTGATATTTTAAGACATTTTAGAAAAATATAATAATAATATGTATATATCGTGAAAAAAGCTTTGACAAAACATTTTATTGTTAACCGCAGAAAAAGCCATATACACTTTCACACAAAATCGATCATAGTTCGATAATAATATTGAAAAATTCATAATTGAAATGTACATAAATATAAAGACGACGATGATGTTGCACGTTCCTCTTGTGTGTGCCAGAATTGTAGAAAAATTATCCCGAATATTTTTCGCAACACTCGTTGAACAACTTATTCGGTGATGATACGGGCGTGTATATATATAGTTCCTTTCCTTCATTTAGTAAGATGACGATGCTAATTGCGTTCTGAGGTGCGCTTTTATAAATTCACAGAGCTTTGACTTCACATATGAGATGCGATATATTTAAAATCGAATACACGGCCGGAGCGGGTGGAAGGAACGATTTTTGGTGTTTTGCGCTTCTATAAATCTATCTAATCCTATATACTTTTAGCCGCGACGGTCAAGTGCCATATAATATATTTATATATGTATATATATATTTTTTATTGGTACTATCCGAACGCAGCACGCGCACCTTTGTTTTCATATCGCAAGTTAAGTACAGGTTAACAGTAGCGATTTAAATGTTCACACACATTGCGTGCTCTATTGTATAAGTCTCTATTTTTTTTTTGTAATTTATATAATATATACCTCTTTTCTTCTAGAATTCCTTTGCGATGACCTTAAATTTTTATACGACATTTTATTTCTCTTACTATCGTATTGCTCAACCAATGCCTCGAGAAACCTGCGCTCAACTTGTACCAATAAAATCCGAGCGTCCTTCGGTTTATTTCTTTCCTCCATCGTTCAACATTATCTCAATTATACTTTTTATCTGTTAATACTTATTAAATATTCTTTTAATTATTGTAGATCACAGACAACTTGTTCTTAATCCATAAAAACAATTCAATTATCTTTTTTTTTTTTCTCCATAGATTACCGATGTGTGTAGAATGTGCGTTTCACGGTGGTGTATCGTGTATGTGTCGTGGGTATTGCTCGGTGTGTGTATGATCGCAAAAAACAGCACGAATCCCGGAAACGTAAACCGATGTCGAGCGATAATTACATATGGTCTTTTTCCACATCTCGCCCAGTTTATTGCCGCATGGAACACCAATATTTTCGAGGATGAAAACTCGAGGTTGTAAATAATCAAATTATACATTTTCAGTCAAGTTTTTAGTAAAATTTTCAAAGTTTCGATACAAATGCTATAAACTAAATGCTCACGTGCATTTCGAAGTATTACCTGGGTACTCCCAGAGTTTCCATGCGGCAAGCGTTTGGTCGATATCCCAGGCGACGTTAATGCTAAAATCATAACGTAACGTAACAGCTAATTATGTTCACGGCCGACATTGAAGACGATAATAAGACTAGCCGTTCTTTTTAAGCCTGAGGAGTAGCACGAAGCTTATTGCGATTTTGAAATTATCGCGATTACGATTTATTTTAAACCGTTGGGCACCAAGTACATTTCATCCTTTGAGGGATACTCGTTAAAACTTCTGTGCAGAGCAGCTCAATGTTGTCAAATATAACATTGTTAAAATATACAAATGGTACATAACAAAAAAAAAAAACAATTTAGTGACGCTAGGCTCTGCCCTTTTTAATTATGTGCTCTCAACACCTGTTTTCTCTTTTTGTTTTTTTTTTCCTGAAGAAACAGCGCATAATTTCTCTCGTTTAAATGCAGAAAGCGTACCTAAAACAACAACAAGCCCTATACCTCGGTTTTTTGTCTCGAGAGAAGCCCTCACCTCGCATTATATACCGAACGTTCCTTCGCCTTGTGCATTCGTATCGATTTAAATGCGCATATGTATAGCAGTCGTAAGACTCGCGTAAGGTACCCTACGTTTCTTCGTGAGTGTCGGTCAGGTACCTGAAAAAACCGTTAGAATTTGTGCGTGTGGAGATCATAGTACATGGACGAGGCCGCAACGGGGTGCGGGGGTGGACATTTGCGAATCGCGCGCGTTTTTTTTTTCCTTTACTTGCAAAAGCGTGTCGCCAGTTAAAAGTGGAACGGACGTGATGTCGTCGGTGTGTCTGATAAAAGTGTCTAACGATGCACGCGAGTGGACGCATCATGATCACACAGCAAGCGAATTACCTGATAATACTCATAACGTTTTTACGGTATTTAGCTCATAGTTGATTAAGTTCTTTAAGTCCATAGCTAACTCTCGTGACTTTTAATATACAGATAGCGCGTGACGCCGAACGAGTGGACACCTCGCTACGCGTCCCTTTCCCTCCTCTGCGTTCTTCGGATGGACGTCCGTTCGGTAATCGTTGAGTGAACCAGAGGGAACGTATACTCGGTAAAATGCGCTTCGTTGCAAGTTTGCGTCGGTCGTTTTGAGAATGGCACGAGTCCAGGTAACTTTGAGATTCAATCAGTTAATATAAAGATATAAAAGAATCGTTTACGTAAAAACGATAACCGCTTCTTGTATAAAAACAAGCTTCTTCAAGTTTCGTAACGTGATACCATACATAGATAGAAACGTACGTTCGAGAAATTGATTACTTGCACAGGCAGACTTATAATCCACCGTTAAATTTATCATTTATATGACGTGTAAATTTTTGACTGACAATTATTATAGATTTATACAATTCAAGAATAGACTCGTGCCGTTTCCAAAAAGCAACCGATTTACTTCCTTTCTACGCAGAACGATCGCCTACCGTCGCGGATACATCGTGGAAAATCGTTTAAAAATATACGGTGTACCCGAACGCGCTACGTGTATGACAGTAAGAACAGGTTTTTCACGTTTATACGGGATGCGATATACAGGCACGAGATTCGCGAATTGATTTCGTATCGCGAATCGCACTTAGACAAGCTACGAAGAAGGCATCGTGCGAGGTAAATCATCAATCTGGCGCGCGGAATAACGGCTGCCGCGTGCCAATGTTAAACATTGCAAGGAAACGAAGAACTTTTCTGGCGCATACGTGCATCGCGCTGAAGATACCGCATTCGTGAGAGTTTCTGCCTCTCTCTGGCACGAGCTGCGAGCAGAGTTATCGATACGCACGACATCGCAATTATTGAGCTATTATCGAGTAGGAAAAGGTATGTCGCGAAATATCGTCGTGACACCTGCAGGTATAAGTCGGCGCTTATAACGGGGACAGATTTACGATAGAGAAATGGCAGATTTTAGTCAAGGGTCGCCCTCGAATCGCCGTGTATTCGCGCACGATTCGAGTTCGCTCGAGAGAGTACCGAGTGTGTCTCTGGTTCACTCCGTGAATCGCGAGGGTGGATTTTAAAATCGATCCTGAGAGAGAAAGATAACTTGGCTCCTTTCCTCGGTCGAGGAAGCTTCCTCGGCCGCTGTGACGCCTCGCTTCTTTACGGACGGCGATGGAATCGCCTAGTGTGGTCTCCACGAGATATTATTCAGACCTTGAAAATGCCGCTTCAAACTGCTGCCGTCGGCCCAGGGGGAGTCGAGATACTCGTCGTCATCGTCTTGCTCAAGTTTCTGCAAGGTAAAAACTAATATGACACTTCTCGCTTAATGTCCTCGCTTAATTCCTCTTGATGAGGAATATCTCGGGTTTGCATTATTTATTTCGATACTATTCACCCCCCGCGCTTGAAGTTGTAGAGATCATCTCGGGTTTACGTTATTTATCTCTATTATTCGCCGCTTAAAGAGCGAGATTGAATTATTTACAAGTTAAACTGTTAGTTGTATTGAAGATTAACATGAATGTAATCACCTTTCAACTTTTAAGAACGTTACTTCCTGATATTATTTAAATTATTTCCTATATTATTTAAAAAGTAATTTACATAATATTTTTAAGTGCAGCACTGTATTATTATGTGTTGTCAAGATTAGAAGAATCATTTTTTTTTATCTTCACCGTGTATCTTGATCGAGTTCACCCTCAACGTTTCGCATATTAGTTCAATTCGTGAATTCGAAGCCTCGTTGATATCCCAAACTTGCTCGTCTATGCGCATAGAGCGCAAACGACCCTAATACCTCGCGGTTTCTGCAAGCTCGCGCGGTATTCGCGAAGAGACGACCGCGAGAATTCGGCGAGGTAGGAGAGAGCTCCGAGGGCTGTCGTTTGGAAGCTATGGGGAGGGCCGAGAAAGCAAGGGTGAGTTAGGCGGGGCTTGTTGGGTCAGAATCGATGCTCGCGTCCTTGCTTGGTCTCTCAGCGTGGCCTCTCTCACGCATCCCGTGTATAAACGATAAAACCGCAGGTCCCCCGTTTGCGTGGGGGCTAACTCACGATTGATCATGAACACGTGCGAATTCGTGCCGCACGGAAACGTGCATGCGTCGAGCATGCTCGGGCAAAAATAGATGAATTAAAGTAATATGTTGGAAATTCATTGTGTAGGATAACACATTTCTATGCCTTGAAATCTCAATAGTTTGGATATTTAAAATCTCTTTTTTTATTCGCAATTTTAATAGCAGTCTCTAACGAAGTTAAATAATTTAATTAAACTGAGATTTTTGTAATTGCTGAAAGATTTCCCCAGTAAAAGGAGTAAAAGGATTACTTATTATTTATTTTTCACAATCTCGATTGTGAATAATATGAAGTGATTTTGATATAGGTACTGAGAGTAGAAATTATTGCAAATTTAATATATTTTCATATAGTGGAAAGTTTTTATTGAATAAGTTTTTTAGAAAATAAAAAGATGGATAGTCTCAAATGTCATGCATTTGCCTCAACTTTTCGATTTGCAGAATAATAATTGCAGTTCTTTCTCGCTTTCTCGCTGACAGATGGCAAAATAAACTGGGGCAAAGTAGTATAAGTAGCTTTGCATGAAGGAGAACTACTACTCGCTACTACATCTCCTCGGCAAACATGACGGGTCAGACATTGTCGCGTGTGTAGTTCTCTTCGAGAGTGGAACGGGATTATTTGCGGATGTAGAACGCTCTTTCGCGTCCAGTATATGCTTAAAAATGTTTCATCCTTCCGCAGCATATACATGTTTCAGAAGTCGTTTATGACTTTTCTTGAGAAACGTTTAGAAAATTGTACTTTCGTGTAGAAAGATCACGAAAACAAATTCGTTACGCTGTCGCACAACGTAAACTCGCGAAAGTTTCCGCTCGAAAGATCAGACACGAGGAAATAGGGGTGTTTGATCGTTGCTTCTGTCGCTGTCGTTGAATGGTAGGTATGAATCGGGGGATACTCCGGATAGGTTACTCTGTGTACGCGGTTGAACGATGGTGGGAGAGAGGTAGCGGCGACTCGCAGTCTATCGCGCAGCCGTTCGACCTATATATCGCCCTCCATCCCGAGTCCGCTATTTATAGATAGATGGGCCGGTAGTGTGGTCGAGGGCACTTAACTGCGCCATCATTTTATTACATCGGTAGCTTTTTACGAACAAATTATTCTTATGAAGTTAATCGCGAATTTGAAAAAAAAAAAAACAGTTGATGCGAAGAATAGAGAGGATGCGATTTCCCGTGGTGGAAGATACTTGTCTATTATGACGCGTACTTCCGTAGCGATTCATTGAACATTCGATATAGAATTCGTGGATCAATTTATCTTCCACGAATTTATCCTATAATCTCTATTCTACACCCACGATCAAAGGCATTCGAGTATATCGCATTCACGTCGGAAGTTTGGATTGCTACAGTTCGGCATTCTCGATTATTAAATATTGAACGATGTATGTCGTAGGATTTCTGTAATCAATTCCTCTGCGGACCTTTAGAATCCGCGGCGCGATTAATCCCAATTTAAAACGTGCTGAAATAACGTAAGTCTCTGACGATGAAACCGAACTGATATGATGATCTGACATGTACAACGTGATCTGACATATTTTTACGTACAATATATCTGGTATTTTTTTTTTCGAATCGTATTTATTCGTGAAACAATATGTATATGGAAGTTGTGAAGTATTCTACCGTTCGTGCGTTAAATTTTCGTAATGTATTGATTACTCATTTATCTCATTGAAGAGGTGTACGTTCCAGCGAACGTCTTTACGTACAATGCCCTCAGAACGTCGATATTCATAAAATTTATCGCGCTGATATTGTTACGACTCGTTTCGTAATTGACGGCTGGAGATACATGAATATTTCGAGCTGTTTGTGAACAACTTGGCACGCCGCCGCGCCGATCCGATTGCTCGCAACTGATCAATTTTATACAGGGGGATGCTTGTTCACATGGATTATCGAACACCTTCGGTTCGCCGCAAACCACGAAGGAAATTGACTGAATACTCCTATGTATTCGTATAAACGTATAAACCGTGCGGACTGCGGGATGACATTTCTGCACTCAGCGCGCTGTTTCTATAGCGAGTCGTTCATTCAGACGATTTTATACCCGGCGTAAAATTATTGCATCCGAGTGAAGCACTTAGACTCAAGTTAGCTCTTACGACAACATAAATATCTTTCTGTGATTACGAAGCAGACTGGTAAATGGGGTAAAAAAAAAGAGTTTTGTTTAATTTTATGTTGTGCCTCCGAACATTTTGTTAATCATTTTTCATGTTATTCACTTTGACCCGTAGTCTCAGAGTTCACTTTTGTCGATAAATGCGCGCATTTATTTCTGAGATTCTATAGTATATGTAACGTAAATATGCTAAATGCGAGCATTTATGAAAGCGAACTGAGAATACGGGCCATTATGTATTTTCTATATATTGTTATGCGGAAAGAGAGAGAGAGAGAGAGAGAGAGAGAGGAGAGAGAGGAGAGAGAGAGAGAGAGAGAGAGAGAGAGAGAGAGAGAGAGAGAGAGAGAGAGAGAGAGAGAGAGAGAGAGAGAGAGAGAGAGAGAGAGAGAGAGAGAGAGAGAGAGAGAGAGAGAGAGAGAGAGAGAGAGAGAGAGAGAGAGAGAGAGAGAGAGAGAGAGAGAGAGAGAGAGAGAGAGAGAATTGCGCCGCAATAGCTTTTGTGGGGCTCAGGCAGGATTACCATTCCTGAGGAATAACTCTAAATCGTCAGCGATTGCGGTTAAAGTGATTATGCCTATTCACAGTTAATGCTTAGAGCAAGTCTTCTCGAAGCCCTACGGAAAACCACGAAGACACTTAAAAGCTTAGATCGACAGTCAACAAGTAAGATAGCGAGGTCTGGCCAGTCTCTCTGGCCAGTTGACACGCGTTCCTAAAAGTCCTAAAGTCAATCGATACCACGAGATTTTCGGTGAAGCGGTGCTTACCCCTGAGCGGAGAGCGAGTTAGGAATCTCGTCAAGACTTTCCCTGCTGATGTCGTCGGCCATCGCGACCTTGAGTTGGTGCCCGAAGCTCGCCAAATCCTCCCTGAAGGCTTCACTTCCGGGCGTCAGTGCACCGCTAGTGGGCGGCAAGGGTGTACCGTCGCCTTCCCCTTCCTCCCCTTCCTCACCCTCTTCGCCACCTACGAGGACCACCTCGTCTTCGTTGTAGATCTTGAAGTAGGCGATGGTGAGGTATATCACCGAGATTATGAAAGACGGTATCGGAATTGCCATCGCGTACACGAGGTTCATGTACACCTGAGGAAGCGTTTCACACATGTGACCAGAGCTCGGCGGAAATTAATATGCATCCGGGGTTCTTTTACCCATTCATCGAGACAGTGTTTTGTGGAAGGAATCCCGCGAACGAATTTCGACTGAAAGATTAATTTAATTACGAATAATTTTGTAATTAGTTACTCGAATTACTGATCACAAAGTATACAAATAAAAGGAATTAATTAATCTGATAATAAATAAGATTAAGAAAAATTATATAGATGAATATTATTTAACGGATAATAAATATAATCCGAACAAAAGAGTAGTGAAACTAAATGTAACTCGACAAGTGGTAGCAGTCAATGTATGATCAGCCGTTTATAAAGATATTTATATTGAGAAATAACTAAGCGTTATTTTTCAATCATCTTTTCCAATTAAGAATAAATTATATTTAAAAAAACGTTATTCGATATCACTATGGCAATTTCATTGCCAAGACACGGCCGAGTTGATCCTGCAAAGTGACCTTTCTATAAATTTCTATAAATTTGGCGGAAGAACAGTCCCGAGAGAGAGAGCCGTGTTATTCGCGCCACGTGATCCTATTTCTTCCTGTCGTCCATTCGTTCGAAGGATTGGCACTCGTGCAGAGCATCGAGAGCACGGGCGGCGGGCTTTTCCGGGATCGCCGATATTATCGGCGGGTTTATAATAGCACGCCGGCCGCACACTTGTGGAAATTGGATTTCTGCGCGCCGGGAGAAATTTTCTTTTCTTCCGGGCGGCGCATCGCGCGCCGCGATGGCTTCCGTCTTTGTCATCGTGCCGCCCATTCAACCGCTTTGAAATGCATTGTCCGTTCCTCGTGCGGACGGTCGCATTTCCGTCGCCGTTAACGCTATTCGCGCTGTGCCCCCGCGCTCGGAAAATCTCCTCTTCCGCTCTTTGCTATCGCTTACATCTTCTACGTGCGATCTTTTGCAATGTAATTCCAATGAATGAATTAATTTTCGGTGCAGATGCGGGAGAAATCCGTTTTACACCGATTGTCTCGAAATGACGATCATTTTCAGGTATCTACGGCGTCGAGGTCTAAACTCGACGAAAATTATATCGCTTTCAACACGTAGTCGAGATTATGTGAGATTCATAAAGAGATGAACCCCAGACATTCTACAGGAATAAACGCGAGACTCATTTGCAGCATAGAGCCGCGATCAAAGTGACAGTCGGGACTGTCGGGAGAATAACTTTCGTGAGAGTATCTCTGTGTTTCCAGTTAGAGCCGATTCACCGTTCTCCGCACGAACTCATTACCGTGATCCATTTAATCATTTCATACGAAACAGTTTCGGCCGGTATATCACGCTCCGCTCCCGATAGGCAGCCGCAGTATTGATTCTCAAGTGTGCGGCTCAAGTCCCGGCGTTTAACTCGGGCAAAAGTCACACAGCACTTTCGCGTGACTCGCACATACCGATATAGATGGCAAATCGCCTGAACTATAACCCGCGGTCACCGGGTTATAACGCGGGAAGCTAAAGCCACGTCAGTGGCCGACGGATGCCATCGCGTCGGCGAAGGAATTCGCACATCCTGGATTTAGGGTTGAAACTGGAGACAGACACACATAGACGCGACGAGAGAGGGTCCACGGCGTGAGAAGTGTATAACAATAACGGCCAGAGACCTGCCACATGTCGAGGTCGCTGATGACTATCCCGGGATCCACTTTCGAGTAGTAACAGCTAAAGTTCTGCCCTATGTTGGCGTACTGCCGGTAGAAAATACTGCAATTCAGTATTGGAGGGTATCCACAGCCTTTTACGTTGGGGAACAGCTTGGCCCCGGTGAAGTACCACACGGAGTCGTTGCCCATGAGACCTGCGAACTTTCCCTCGTTATTGTTCGGCTACGGGGGACGCGTTCCAGCGGGAGAACCGGAAGAACAAACCGGACGGGGGACAAAGAAAACGTATAATGACTTCTGTATACAATACGCTCTCACGTTCAGCGAGATGAATCGCTGAAGTTTCACCGGAGAAAACTTATCCCTCTCTCGCGGGTGCTGTAACAGTTTTAGTTCTCTAGCTATTGGCTTCGTTAAGTCCGCACCTGTTTCTAACGATTTTCGCACGTAGAATCAATCAGAATAATTCATCGCAATGAAGACTTTTCAATTCCGGTAATAATTGTAAAATCATAAAATATGACAAGATATTTATATAATTATAGATATAATGTAATTATAAAAAGTTAATAGTTATCAATAGTTTTAAACTTTTACTTCAACGTTCCTATTATTTCTGTCGGCTCTTCGATTGGATAACAGAATAGGATTTTATAATTTCATGACATTTATAGCGTCAAAACTACAAACGGTTCTGATGCATATGTAAAATATCAATTACACGAATAAATAGCAAGCTTCTCCTTTCGACTATATAACCACGCTCTTTCGAAAACAAATATGGAACGGATTCGGATGATTGAAGGTAGGATCGAATGTAAATCTCAAATCCTCGGTGTGATATCACTTTGTACCTGTAGGGAAAGATTTCGGCAGTCCGTTCTCGTCATCCACGGCAAAGTTCTCGTCGCCGTCTTCGATGTACTCGCCTAAGGAACGCTCGTAACGAGGCATCCGCTTGTTCTCTTCGTCGTCCTCGACACTTCCTACCGCTCCGCCTTCCCCATCCGACCCCTCGGTCGTGTTTTCCGGTAGCTTATAGTTGACGCGTATTTGCGTGCAATCGTACAGTTCCTTAGTGCAACCCTCTCTACAGGATGTCCATGAGCAATTGCTCGTACCTGGACTCAACGATCATTCATGGAAATTGCCGCGGCCGCGGAATACACAATCCAAGCACAATACACAGAACATTCGCGCATGAACAAATAACTGGAAAAGATGAGTGACATCCAAAAATACACGTACACACATACATACATCAAGTCGTAAAAAAACGAGTGAAAGCGTGAGACAGCGGATTGAAACATTGACAATTCCATGAAAATGGATAATTCTTATTTATGAAAATTTACGAGATTGAAGTTTAAAGCTTGCAACCGTCAACAAGCATTACACACAATTCATTCAAGAATTTATGAAATATTCGTTAATTTATTCAAATTTCTAGATAATCGCTATATCCATCACCGACCGTGACGTTTAAATGAAAAAGTAATAACTCACAGTCGCCAATTTATTCCAGATATACAGTCAACGCGGATAGACACACATTGCGAGAGGATAGATCCGCCGTGTGAAACGAATATCGGAAACGTGCATGCGAAGACCAGAGGCGAAGACGATGGCAAGCAGAGAGTGTCGGGGATTGAGCCGTGTCGTCCGGAAAGTGTTTTGCATCGTGACGTAAGTTGCAGGGATGTTGACACGAGGCCGGTGCTCAATCGTGAAGAGCACCTGCACCCCTATTGACGTCCGTGAAGAGAAGAAAAGTCCTTCAAGTGACGAAGGAGAAACGAGGGGAGACTCGAATGAACGTGAGCCGCGGGGGTACCAAAAGCACAAAGACACCAGTTGCGTCGATCTTATCACCACTCGCCGCGGCCTCTCTCTCCTGGCTAACGATTGACCGGTTCTTTCGATTCCTTTTATATCTTTGTATTTTTCACTCGATAGATAAGCTCGTTGCCGCAAATGTTATTTAACTAAATTACTAAAGTTTCGCTGGTTCTTTCTTTCTGGATTAAAAAAAAACGAAGGATTTATTCAAATAACGACCACTGATAAATTTATGATACATATATATTCTCCTGCGAGCCAAGAGAAGTCCTCTGAAACATGCAGAGAACGACGTTCTCTGTTTCTCGGGAATTTTATGTCACGGTATTCATCTAATGGAGAATTAAAATTTATAGGACAGTATTAAACTTTTATGTTAGCTATTCACGAACGTGCGGTGGACGGCCCGACATGAAAGGCAAATGCGTGCCATCGGGGGATAAAAAATTCATAGGCTTTTTTTTGTTACAATCTCCGTTGAATTTATCGTGATCCAGAGCGAGTTAGGGAAGCATTTCCCAGGCGGCGAAGGAAGACGAAGTAATTACGACGGAACGGCGTTCTTCAACGTTTGCCGTTATAATTAAAAGCGCAATTACTTCCGTTATTGTTGCCCATGTGCTGATCTTCCTACGACTTCACTGCTAATAAGAGGTGGATGCGATTGCTATTTTGTGCCAACTAAATAAATTATGATACGATAAATATGAAATTAAGCGCGGAAACGTCAGCTGTCCTGTACGGACGTTCTTCGTCACTTTTGTTCGGTCTGGGAAATAGCCTTTCCAATCATTCATGAAACTCGCATATTTTGACGCTGACCTAATTCTATAAATGGGAATTTACGTCAATTCCTGATGTAATACGTTTATCATCGTCTGTCACGTGAAATATTTTTAGAATAAAATAATACGTAATTTTCTTTGAAAAAAAAAGGATTATTTTTTCTAATATATATCGCAAACTTTTTTGTTTTAAATTACGTACGATATGTCTCTTTTACCAGTTATGTCACGGTATTCATCTAATGGAGAATTGAAATTTAATGAGATTAGGTGCGATTTGGAGACGCGATTCTTTCTACAACTTTATAAAACGTCTCTCATCACGTGCATACAAACGCAAAATGATATATGTTCATACCAACAAACACACATGCTTGGACATAGAAACAGAGAAACGTGAAGGACTTAGATTGCGCGCGATGGAAGAATTCTCAGAAGAGCGAAGAATAGAGAGTTTACACAACACATGCAACGAGGAGCGACAACGAGAGCGAACAGGTGAGAGATAAGGGTTGCCGATTGTTCACCTCTTCTGGACTCAACGTCGATGGTAACACACTCGGCGGGTCGAGTGTCGAACTGCATGAAGATGGTGGTGAAGGCGGGGTCGATAACGAAGGGGACCAAGAAGAGGAAGGCGAAGAGGCTGAAGGTGCTGAGGAGGATGAAGAACGCGGTCGTGTAGAACAGCAGCTTCTGCAAAAACGTCTGCTTCTCCTTTTCGTCCGCCATCTCGGAGAACAAACGGCAGTGCTGGTTTCGTGCTGGGGGCTCCTAAACGACGTCGTCGCCGTCGTCGTCGTCGTCGTTGCCGTCGTCGTCGTCGTCGTCGTCGTCGCCGCCGTCGTCCTCGGCGTGCCTGCTGCTCGTCGTCAGACGTCGGACGTCGAAGAGACGGAACGATCTACAGGCAATTCGCAGGTATTTGTCCTCCGTTGCCGTCCGGTATCGCGAGTCGAGTTTTCTTCGTGCCCCGAAAGATCTCGCGGAGGGAGAGAGGAGTCACCCCCGAGAGATGATTTCTCTTACGGAGATCCCCGGGGGTTAGCATGCGCTGGAATGCTTCCGTTAGAGGTGAGATTCTTTTGTACGCATTGTGCAACGAGCGCCATTTATCTTGATCACCTTGAAGCGACGTATCGATTAAACGACTTTTTTTCTCCTCTTTTGCGACGTACATTCGGTCGAATGATGAAAGAGTATAATTTTTTATATTATCTAGGGGTTGTGTGATATTGTTTCGCAGTCTATTTTATTCTTTGGCAAACTAGGGGCATGTACATATATATAGGACCTGTAAATGGCAGTGGAAATAGACGAAATCAATACTATCATGAATCTAACATTTTTCTTATCGTATTCATAGATTGCAGTAATCTTTTTTTCCCCATTGGAAGGAGGGAAAATTAACGATAGTTTATCTAGCTCTTTTAAATAATCCAAAGAGCTCTGTTTTGTTTCAAACAACAATGTTATATTAAAACTGAGTATTATAAATTTCATGATTTGAATTTCTCGTAGTAACAACTTTATAGAATAGCTTTAATTTCAACGTAGGTTATTACAGGAAGCAAAGGACAAGGAAGTGCCGGACAATTACGTGTTTCCAACTTGGTCTATGGGCACTATCGGCTTTCGGCACAATGACGCGATCGTTCGAATTCTCATGAAAGATAAATGAGACGGACAATACCTATTAACGTCGCACATAACTTGATTTTCATTGAATTCTTGTTAGAGAGAAGATAGAAGATTTCTTACAAGTTTTATCATGGATATTTTATTGATTATGTTTTATTATTAAATTTTACTCGATTTTTATATCATATAAAATTTGTAAGGGTCAGAAAGACGGAATCTGTGCTTCTTAAAATGTCTCAAACCTTCAGTATCGTGATAAAGTTGCTCCTCAAGTTTCTTGGTCATCGAAGGCAATTCATGGAATTTTCCGGCGGAAGTTTCTGACGTCCTAAAGAAAGACGAAACGACTGTTGGACTCAGGATTAATCCCGGCCCTGAGATCCAAAATATTGCTTCGCACGTTATTGGATTTTATTTATGTGAATTACTGTCACACATTACACAAGAGAGAATAAGGATAAAATTTATACCGAGTTTTAAGGAGGTTTATGTGAGTTCACATGGAGTCGTTTAATCGAAGGGATTAAAGACTGTATCGTGTCCTTCGTACTTGAAAATAATTTACTCATGTAGTTTATCCTTTGTTTAAAAAATCAATTAATGAAACAATTAATTAATATAAATAAAAAGTAAATTATTTATGTACCCTATTAAAAATAAGAGAAAGATAGCGATTAAGAAAAGCGGTTTGTACGTCATAATACATTGATTAGTAAAGATGATAAAGTTATTGAACGTTACTGAAAGTAATCTGTTACTTTGTCTAAAAAAATAATACTTAATTCATGCTGTTTACTGAATCTTAATTTAATTACCAATTGCGACGTATGATCATAAGATCTAATAATTGCTTTGCTTATACATTGATAAATTTATATGTATAAATATATATAATGTATATATATATATAACATGCACAAAAAGTGCTTATACAACTTTAATAACTTTTTTAAGCTTACTACGCTTTTCTAATACATGATTTATGTCGGGGGTATACCCTATTGCATAGCGTGTCTCTATTACAAGTCTATCTAACCTTTCCTTTGCCTAATGTAATTTTGATAGCACCCGGAGTAGATAACAAAAAGTCAGGATACTTCATAGTTGTTAACAGTTCCTAATAACGAGAAAGTTGTGAAAGCATTATCTTATTCTCCGATTTTACCGCACAATCACTAATATTAAATAATTATAAACGTAAATATAAAAAATAATGTGGCGCAACTTCTTTATAAAGAGATGTTCTACTATATATCAATAGTTCGATAGCGAAATCTATTTACGTAACTTCTTTTCTCGTACACATCTTTCAAGAATTACATGAAAATGAAGAAATGACTTTATTCACACGACTACTATTTATTTTCTTTTTATAAAATAAAAGAGAAAGAAAGGAATAACTTTGCACCACGTTAAGCGATAATTTTAGAACCACTTAGCATCTGAGAAAATAGTCAATAAAAAGCTTTTTCGTGGATATTCATGAAAGTACAAGGCTTATGAATTAATTTCTTAGAGGTAAACGTGATTCTAAAAGCTCCTGTTTATCGTGGCGCAAATTTACCTACATAGAGGCAATATGTTATCCTACTTAATAGTCTTCGAATGTTTACTCGCGAATAAATTTTGCTCTCGGCTCGCGAACATTTAAACTCTTCTTTACGGAATCTTTGCGATAATTTGCAATATTTTCGGCGTTTTGTTTCAAGACGTTATCTCAGGTGAAGCTGGATCTCAAGCGATTCAAACCCCGAGAATCTCAATCGGAGCGAGTCACGCAAAGAAAACTCGACCAGTTCCCTTCGGAGTCGGACGTAACGGTACCCCCTATGTAGAAGATGCGAATGCATCAGGGCTCGGCGCCCTCTTCCTGTGCCCCCTCATCATCATCATCCCCCTTCCGCTACTCCTCTTCCCGCGTTCCTCGCTCCTCTGCCTTCCTGCTGCCGATCTCTTCGTCCCCTACTTCCGCGCACTATGTCACACTGCTGTCCACCGTGCACATTTGTCTCCCCCGCGACACGCGAATCACCACGACGCCCTTGCCCGCTGCCGAAGGATGATTAAATCGGGGGAGGCGCGAAAGAGAAGAAGGGTTGCAAGAAGAAGGGATGAAAGAGGGACAGGGTGAGGCGAAGAGATAAAAGAAACGATATACCGTCCCGCGATACGTGGATCACGACGGGATCCGCATAGCGTGCGCTTTCAGCGACGAGCTTCCATCGGCAGACCTCCTACGGCAGAGCCAAGTCCGCGTGTGCGCGAAGCTTTTATCCTGGCCGCGGCGCCGACGGATGCCGGGCTACTGCAGTCGGTGGAGCTTTCGGGCGAGCTTATTTTCCAGCGATACCAGCGCCAACGACGGTACCTCGTAGCATCGACCGCCGCCACCACCGTCGACGACGACTACGACGACGACGAGGACGACGACGGCGCGATCGCCGTCGTCCGGGGCGGCCCCCGTAAGCCCCTATCACCTTGCGTTCCCTCTTCTTCGAAGAAGGCGCCCCTCGCGCTTTCTTTCGCGATTACCCCGGCGTACAATTTGTTGCCCTTGCTGTCTTGCTGGATGGCATGCTGTTTAGCAATTTATATCGCTATAACTGTCTCACGAGCTTCGCACGAATACGAGATATCAAAGCTTTCTTTCCCCTTCGCTTCAGATCTGTTTTTTTTTCTTTTCTTTCTCCCAATACAATTTGCCTTTTTTCTTTTAAGACTTTTTCAATATTCTTTAATCATAGGAAAAGGGCAGAAACGTTAAAGTATGAGATATCTTAATGTGATTTGGATCTTTTTTAAAGAAATATGTAAATTTCAATTATATGCCCGTTTTTTTAAATTAAATCTTTTAATGAAATAATAATGTAAGAAAATTGCATTTTTATTTTTGCATTTTTTTTATTTTACGCACGACACAATTCTGTAGATTATTCTACAATGTTAGAATTATCTTAACAATTTTTATCTCTAATATTACTGGTGTCTATTTTTTGCTATATTTTTTATGTTGTTTCTTATTATTTATTCGATGCAATATACCACTCTTAAGAAGTAGTTCTACCATCGATCCGAGAATTTCGAAGGATCGGTTGAGAAATAAGAATAGGGTAAGAAGATTCGAGCTATTCGAGTCAGTTAAAGATAAAATCGGATAAAAATTTTCAAGCCAAAAAGCCCTCTCTACCTTAAAAATTGAAAAGCTCCTCTCTGTTTTGAAAATTTTTTATCCGATTTTTTCTTTAAAATATATTGACTCAAATAGTCCGTCCTTATCCTAACGAGTTGCAATTAAATCGGAGTTGAACGCGATGGAGTCATGAACCTCGCTTTGTATATGTAGGAGGAAATAACGGAGATTTTATTACCGCTATTTCAGCGTTACGAACAGTGTGTGCATTAATCTTGAATTCTTAAGTCCATATTTATAGTCGTTTACTTGAAATCTCGTCTCAAGGGAATACCAAGTGAGATACTCGGAATGGAGATTCTTACTTTGAGACGCCAACTGTTCGATGTAACGACTTTAGATTAGAGAACAGCTGCGACTATTCAGCTGAGCATTCGATTATCCATGTAAAATTTAACTTGACATTCAAGGCATATCGATTAAAGCAGCGATAGGTGCTTCTTTTGAAAATCGATGTCCAGAACTATTTATAAAATGATATCTGCATTTATTCTTAATAAAAAACAAATTCATATCTCAGAAAAGTCTCAGATTTGAAGAAGATAAAGGACAAAGAAATCTTCTTTATATGCCAGATAATACTTTCCTTCTACCTGACAACCAACTGCCTGATATCCTTGCGGTTTAAGAAGGAAAACCAATAAGTGCTCCCGGTCTAGTTGGAGTTTGGAACAGTGACGAAGTCACCGAAACGAAATTAAGCCCTTCGCTCGTAGATGAAGTTCGCTTCATCTACAAGATGTAGAAATTTTGAAAGAGAGAGAGAGATATATATATCGGGTGCTTTCAATCTATTGCTGATGGTTTTAATGACACAAACTTTTTTATTTCAAGTACCTATTCATTAATAAATACGTTACCATCCCCTAAGTGCTATTTTCCAAGATGGTTTGGAGAGTTATTATTATCGCGAATGACGTAACGAACAATTCTCCAGACGATCGGTCGAACGGGTCTCAATATTCATTTCCGTTTGACGACGAAGAAAGCATCTGTTACCGCGTAATGCAGCTTCTGTCGGTCACTAAAATTGTGTAACTGCTTCTAAGAAGGATGTCGACCGACTCGCAGCGGCTTCCATTAACACGGCGAACGCAGTTTATTGTACGCTTTTCGATACTTCGCGTCGCAGTGGTTGCGAAATGTGGAACACGGTTTGCATTTCGCGATTATCAAGTCCAATCACGTTTAAATTTAGTTCGAGAAATTGAATTTTGCTTTTGATCAATCAAAGAAAAGCGAGGTGGCGGCACGAAGAAAGAGAGATGTGACTGTTCTATAAAATAAATTGCTAAAAATCAATATCTATCTACTTTTCGATTAAACTTGTTATCCGAAAATCAAGGTTTTACAATCTTCGATATTTAAATATGAAATCGTTTGGACAATTATCTAATTATTTTACAAATTTTGAATGCTATTTGGATAGATTCGGAGACTCTTTTATAAATCTTTTATATTGCTAGTCTTTTCTATTCTTGTACAATCGAGAATATCGTCGACCATCTTTATTAAGTTGGAGGACTGACTATACTTGAGTGCAAAGTGCTCTCGACTTGAATGCAATATCTAAAGCTAAAAACTGCTTATAGTGATAGTTCGTTATAACACATTACGAAATATCTATCATTTCACTAATTTATTTTGATTGATCTTATTTATTGTTAAGGATTAATAGGATAAACTTTTTAAAATTAATGTGAATTTCTGAGTTATATAGAGCAAGAGAAACAATCTTTCTTTCTTTTTTAAATAAAAGTTCCAAGAAAATTTGTATTACATATTTATCACAAGAAATTTACTAGGCCAAACTTTTGACGAATTTTCTGATTAAGATATATATTTTATCTTCATGTATTAATGATTAAAGACATCTTACAATTTGATATAATTGAAAAATGACAATTTTCAAATGAGTGTAGGAGTCATAAAGAAACTAATTGAAAAAGATAGCGTTGTTTTCACGAACCCGTTGCAACGTGAAAATATAGAATTTTTAATTGTTTCTAACAAAATGCAGCGTTTTCTGTAAATGAAAATGTTCACGTGAATCATCGTGCAGACAATAGTAGAATCGCTATTATACCATCTCTCTTTATCGGCGACTAGGTGCCACACTGACATAGTGAGACAGATTGACCTTAACGATGTAACCGGGGATAGTCCCAGGCTGATTCGTCCCTCTCGTCGGCGGTCCTGCGGAAAATTGGCCGATAGCCAGTGAACCGAAATGTGGGCCGTCCATTTTTATGCCACATCGAACGTAAATGACACTGCCAAGTCTTCGCTAATTGTCAGATTCGTACGAATCGGTACCAGTTCAACTTTTTGTTTTGGCAGAGACAAACTGAAAAAACCTCCATGCCAATAAAAGTATATAATATTAAACGTCGAGATAGAATAGCCAAGGTCACGATCATAAAACTATTGATTATAGAACTTCTGAATAACTTAATAAAATTATAGTATAAGAACAATAAGAGATTAAAAAATCTTATGCACGTATATATTGTTGTACATTTACAATTTATTCTTTTCAAATCACTAAATCCGAGTCCAACGATTACAATCATAATTTTATTATTATAAAATTCAGTTTGTTTAGAGACAAATCACGTTGGATACCCGACAATAATACGCGATCTGATACATCGAGGGATTTCACGGTAATCCCATATCGCAACAATATTATAACAGACGATAAATCTCGTAAATCTTGTTAATTCCCACATGATTAATTGACAAGAGCAATTGATATAATTCTTTTCCCACATAAATTTCACTTTAAAAGACTTTATTTCCAGTATACTCAGTTATGAAAATAGCCATATTTTATCAATGGTTTTATGACGCTCCTCTAGTTGAATATTGTCGCAAACTGAAGGAATAAATTTGAAAATTTCTCAAGTAAAGAGACGAATATATTCGTCTGCATTAATGTATGAGCTTCTCGGCGCTACATTTTTGTAGGTATAGAGAGCTCGAAATACGGAAGAGCCGGAGGGATGGATTATTGGAGATATCGGACGCCGTTTCTATTTATGGCCATGAATACGCGCACGAGTGCATGGATGCAAATATATCTCTCTCTCTCGGACGAGCCGTATCTGAACGGTGCAATCTTAACACCCTTTCCAATACCGACTAAATTAACGACGCGCTCGAAATTAACTGCACGCGCTTAACCCACGTGCCATTTTCGTGTGGTCGGTTTCTGTCCCCTGAACACGTTCCCAGTGACCAACTCTCGAGAGAATGCCGAGGCAATCGAAGAGGGCAGCCGACGACCCAGGATTGGAACAGTAATTAGGACATTCCCAGGATTCCTGCGCGTAACCAGTTCCCGCGAATCCCCCAATTGGATCGGCGAGCGAGCGATGTGAGCCCAAGCGCGCCTAAGGAACAAGAATCAATCGATCTCCTCCGACTTTTTATTTCCCAGGCCACTCTCTTCGTGACGTCAAAGCGCAGGTCGTCGTTTCTTTCGCGGAGGAATCACCGTTGTTGATCGAAAGGATGAGAAGCGACGTCGAGACAATACGGGAACGCACGCGGACGAACGAACGAGGGATTTCGGTTTTCGGTGTTGGGGGCGCGGACTGGCCCGTTATCAGCGAGACCAACGGGCGAGGGTATCGAATTCTCATTCAGGTCAATCCTTTTACTCCCATAATCGACGCGTGGGCGGCTCGCCCACCGGCATGGCACGGAGAGAGCGTGGACGTGCGTGCCGCCGCGCCGCGCGGCTTTGCCTCGCGATGACAAAACGATGGTGTTGGTAGCAACGCGGGGTATTGATTTTGTGGTACAATACGGCAACTGCGAGGTGGAGCAGTTGCAGCTCCAGTACGGCCGTCGTACCGCCATATTTGTTTCTCTCGGCAGAGACCGGACTGCGGGGAAAGCGGATTTTCTGCGGTTTACACCGGACCGGCGAGTCGTCCCGCCGTTGCGTAAGTAACAGATTGAAGATCCGGACGCAACCCCCCGTGCAGTTCCACGGGCGTTCTCCGACCGTTCTCACCCCCGCGAAGAGCGCGCGCGGACTCCGAAGCGCGTTTAGCATCCCCTTTCGGCGAGAGCAGGTGGTGCGAATCCGCGCTCCGGCGGCAGGACCGCGTAAACAACGCGTGACAGGTGCTCGACAGGTGATTGTCTCTCGGCGAAACTACTGCCGCAACTTTTTTCAATGCGTGCCCGTATACTTCCCGCATACCCGATACGTGTTTTTTGTCGTTCGATCGGCCGCGTGACGCGCGAATCCGCGACGCTATCGCCGGCTGATCAATGAGGGGAGCAGAAAACCAACGAGTCCTCTCGCTCGTTTTATATCCACGAAGAATGATTTTGTTGGTGGCGATCTGTTAGTGAATCACCGAGTGAATTTGTGAGTCATTATAATTTCAATGAGAATAGTTTGAGATGCTGCAAGGGTAATTTCAATGACGTGTACCTTCAGTGGATATAATTCACGCGTCAATGAAGAAATGACGCAACGCGTGGGAAGAAGCTGATAAGTTTTCCCATAAATGTTTCTCTAAATTAAATGTATCTTCCCGCGCGGGATTAAAACAGTGCCAGCGTCGAATAAAAATTGCAATCGCGGGGTAAGCCGCTCCATTTAATCTGCTTCGCGTGTTTGTTGTTAATTGCGTCTCTCTGCTGCAACAAATCAACGGAATCTTTTCTTTTTCATCAGTCGGAATTTTCTTTTCTTTTCTTTCTTTTACGTCGTAAGAAAGTGTTGTAAATTATAAAGGAATGGAATCACCCGAGTGCGGTCAGGTTCGGTAAATCTAGGGTTTTACCAATCATAGCGCGATCGATCGTTCATTCTTGGCTACAACACGTGTCAATCACGCGTTCGCCTGTTTGGTTGAACGAAAAATCAAATAGAAATCTTTCTTTCTCCTCGATATATTTACAATATTTACATCTACAGCTCTCATAAAATTAATTTAGAAGAAAGATAAAGACTTTAATTAACACATAAATCGATTTTTAATATTATCTTCGGTACAAAATAATTTTATCGTAACACTTTTGCACTAGATTATTCTCTTATTACTACTTTATTTCTCATTGCGCGATAAAACGCACGATAATCCATATATCACGTGTACGGTTGCGGCATTAGCCGGGGGGTATTATAAGATAAGTATCTGTAGCTTTCGCGTAACTAGATGTAAAACATGTTCTGTAACATCGGTAGGTGGAATATTACTGAGTGATAGAGATGACCCTTTATGCCGCGGTCCACCGCAGTAAATTGAGAATACATACGGTCATACATACGGAAATATGTTCGCGTCGCGAAAAGTCTTTGCGCTGAATAATTTAAAAGCAGGTGATCGATTCTCAGGTGAGCCGCAGAAACGCGACAAACTCTATTGCAGTCGACCTCATTTAAGATTCGATCGAACAGCGCAATTATACTGCATAACATTGATGCGCATTTTCCCCGATGTTACATATCTGGAGAATTATCTGTCTGTAAACTTGTGAATTTCTATAAAAGGAGATTGTAACGGAGATATTCTATTTTATAAATACCAATTCAACATTCCTTTACTTGGAAATTATTAGCTTTAATCTCCGAAGAATTCTCGCCTGCCTCTATTCTTCTTTATATCGAGACATACATCTCCAGCTTAATTACGATGTAAGAATTATCTTGCAGATCCAGTTTTGCTTTATGAAGAATGCAAAGACATATATGGGGCAATTATCGCAGAAATCGTCCGTGTTTTCCCGTGCCGATCGATACGAAAAATTGTTGTTGACACGATTCGAGTTGCGTGATTCCGTGCGAGCGTTAGGCGACGAGTCCGACGCGTGTGTATTTTACATTTGTGGAAAACCGCATAAAACGGGGGCGCCATACCGTCTGAGCTTGGCGCTCGATAAATTTACACTGCGAACACCATAAGCCTCGTTTTGTTACCCTCGCTCACGTTTTATCAGCGTTTTCTCTCTTCTCTTGTTCTCCATCCATTCCGGTTAAATTGCCACATGTTGCGAAGGTCGTTAACGGAAGTGTGTCACAATATCGCGGCTGATTTATTTTGCGTAATGAAGTGAAAAAGGAACTGATTTTCGGAAAGAATTCTGTATCACAAAAATGTCTCTTGCGATCATCCGCCGAGAGTCTTGCTTATAAAGCCTCTGCAATGTCAACGTTGTAAAAAAGTCAGAAAGGAAATTACGTTACATATTGTACCCTTACACTTGCGGAGATAAAATATTTTATATGGTTCTTAGAGAGAAAATGTATACTACGATATTAAAGAAAACACGTAAAAGTTTACGACTGATATACCAGGACTCCCTTTGGAACGGTCGCCGGAAATTGTTTTCAGCATATCGATCTACAAGACGTAAAACACCAATATAAATAACGGTCACGTAGTTGTTTTTTTTAGATTACAATTGGAGAAACACGGAAGATAAAGAAACAAAGTTACACCGCGCTAGGTATTGCCGATCATTTTAATGGCATGTGAAACGGATGGTTGTCGACCTAGTTTCGCCGCTACACCTATAGATCTCTTAGAAACTCTTTGCATAGGCCATCACCCGCAACGCATATACATAGAATCCACATTAGAGGAATGCAGCTGGGAATTATTCCAGTTTCGTACTTCGACGCTTCGCTTCAACCTACTTTGTTCTCAGCGATGATTTTATTATGATTTCTCGCATACCTGGTTACCTTTGAAGTTTCCTTAGAAAAGCGATTTACGTATATTTTTATTCTTTCCCGGACAAGACAATGTCCAAAATAGGAACGTGAGACGTCTTATATCCCGATTTTGGACACTGTGCTGTCTGGGTTTTACCAGCTCAGTCTTTAATTCGATGAACAAAAGTTTTCAAAAGATGTAATTGAATTCCAATTTAAGGACTTTTAAATAAACCGTAAACCTTGAATCCCTGAAAATCAAGAGAAAGAACAGTACATCGAATGTCTCGCTCAAGAGTTCCATATTTTCTAATGTTCTCCAACTCGCATCGTCGTTCGACGACTCTTATAAAAATTTCGAAAAATCGCGACCAGTTGGTCCGGATCGGTCGGAACCCGCCATCTCTGGAGATCACCCCGCATCATCCTCCCTCAGACGTTTTCGTAGCCGTGACGTCAATTGCGGTAACGCTCACGGTACCATTGCAGTCCGTCGACGCGCAGTCGCGCGGCACCGCGATCAATGCGCGTCTTCGCACGAGGGTGCCCGTCGGCGCATATTACACGAGGACCGGGACAGAACATGCGCGCGGGTGGACTCGTCCTGCGGTAAAAAGGAGAGAGAGACTCACGCGCGTGGAAACCTCTGACGTGGAATGCCGATGATGCAAACGCACCCTCGCATTTCTGCGTGGAGCGGGATTCGATGAATTCGGCGATCCTGCGAAACGTAAAGACCGAGGTAGAAAGCTGAACCAACGCCGCGCTGTGTTTGTGATGTGACTACGGAATGTTGCGACGAACGGTTCTCGCGACGCTCTAATTCCGCAAGATGTAGAAAGCTAGTGCAGAGGCAAAGGGTATCAACCGCTTAATTTTTGATGGCTAAAACGCTCCATTCTGATTAATAAAACTGCCTCTGTTAAAGTATAATTATCATTTCCCATCCAAATACAAGTGTTGTGGGACTTATCGACAAGAGTGCAGTTTCAGCTTACATAACAGCCCGTCACAATAATGATATGCACGAAGATTTGAAGATTTTTATTCGGCATATCTTATCAGGATGTTAGAGAAGTCAAGAGTGATCTTTTGCTTCTCTACAAATGTTGATAAGATCGTTGGAGAGAAATATTAAGAATCTACGACGACTGACTTGTAGACTCTAGACAGCTAGTTAAATCATCGTCGCGTCTTCTCCAATCCGTTCAAGCGAATATAAACAGCGAATGTTTATCTAGCGCACACCAGTTACGCTTTTGTCGCACGTAAGATGAACAAGTGTACGTAGACAATCGATTGGTGAGCGATCAACTCAATCGGAGCAGGATGCCGAAACCAGTTCCGGTGGAGAATCTGGTGATACCGCCGCAGGATGGCCGCATCTGCGGTACGATCTGCATCTGCCAGATGACGATGGTACTGTCCTCGGTCGCGCTGGTATACCTGACGGTCGCGATCTACATGCCCAGCGGACGGGCGTTTCAATCGGGCATCAGCGAGGTGCCCGCGATGTGCACGACGATTCGGGCGGTGAACGCCGACAATTGCGATTGGGGCAGCTGCGGCGAGTGGTGCCTGTCCAAGACCTCCGGGCCTTGCGTGCAGATCCACGTGAACCTACGCCGAAACGGGTCCACGATCCTCCTAGCGAACTGCACGAACACGACGAACAAGACGTGCTACGGTATCGATCAGGAGAACGCGAAGAAATCCAAGTGCATCGCGGACGAGTGTCGCAATCTGACCGGCACGTTCAACTGCTCCGCGGGCACCTGCATCAACATCACCGACGCCTTCGAGTGCATGTTCCACGACACGGACCCGCCCCTCAAGTGTTCCGGTCGTCGCGGCAAGATCACCTGCATCGACATCGACGGCCTGTTCAATTGTAACCGCGGCACCTGCGAGCGCATACGCACGCCCTACAACTGCGATCGCAGGTGCGTCGACATCCCAACCAGGAATAAGAACATGATCCTCCTCAGTGGCGACAAGGTGTATCTGAGCCAGTGTGAACGAGCTATAGACGTAGAGACTAATCGCGAGATCTGGCACGAGGATCGTGGCGACGTCATGATGGCCTCCTGCTACGGGATCTTCAACTCCACGTTGGGCGTGGAGGCGGTGGACTGCATCAACGGTTCCGTGCTGGAGAAAGATCTGCTGAGCGATCTGACGAATTTCACGTACTTGTCCTATCTGAATATATTCGCCACGAAGCCGTTGGACAACGACAATCTAGTCGCGCCGCCGGAGCAGAGCCTGATCATCGCCAACGAGAGCCGACTGTTGATCAACCTCGAGGGATGCGTCAACACCCTACGGGACGAGTGCAAAGAGTTCCTTCACGAGTACGGGAAGGACGGGTCCGATCATAACGCGCGTGCTAGATTCCCGTGTTACTACGCCGATGCTAACACGGGCGTCGTCGTGTCACGATTCGATCTAGAAACGACCTATAAAGAGTTCTTGATCGCGCTATTGCTGCCGAGTATTCTGTTTGTCATCAGCTGTGTGACTCTGATCTTCTGTCAGAGGACAGTCGTCGTCGGGGACGACGCTAAAATGAGGTTCAAGGGCTCGCCCGGGGCGCTGGTCTCGATAGAGAGAAGCGCGTCGGGCAACTTAGGGGATGCTGGCGGAGGAGATTCCGTTATGGCGCTCTGAGATCCGTCACGTAAGACATGTTTTCGGCAGAAAATAGTTGCGTTTTCAGGCATGGTGTTAGCTATTTACATTGCCCTAATCAGTCCTTTCATATCACGAAAGATGTTTGATTTGATTCCCCGTTTTGTAGTTTACACTATTTTTAGAAATTAATTTCATATAATTTTCAGATTATCCGATTCCCCCCCCCCCTCCCCCCAACAATATAATCCTCTTCATATCCTATATCTCATATCAAATCATATTTCTTCTCTCCTTTTTCTCTCATTCAATCGGAATTTCAATAATCGTTTTACGTGTGATTGTCATAGTAATAATAACTTTTATATAATTAATTTATTCTTGTCATTGTGCAAATTTCTTATAGTTTATAAATCTAAACCATAATTTTATTAAATGGCATGACATAATACAATATAAGGATACTGTAATTTTAATAAATTAATTTTAATAAAATTAGACCTAAAGTGATATATGTGAATTGAATTATTTTTTTTCCAACGCTGCATTACTCTCTAAAATACTTTCCTTTTCTATCTTTCTATGAGGAAAAGATGACGAGCTTTGGATGTGTGTAGACTGTAGAGTATGTCAAGACATATATTTTTTCTGATACAAATGTTAAAGAGATGAACAGAAAATGCATTCAACATATTCATGTATTTAAAACGTATTCAATTCTTAACAAAATTCCACTGTCATAATTATAAAAAATATGTGTATGAGACAAAATTTTTAAATAAACATTTTATAACATTAAGAGCAATTCAAAAGCATCCCTTTTGATAAATTTTGATAAAATTATCTGTAAGTATGTCATGGAAATTATCTTTAAAAAGAAGTATTTGCGATGTATACATGATGCGTATATTCTCAGGAATACTATCGCATTAAAGATGTATTAGTTTTTATGTTACTAAAGAGACAGCGTAACGTTATCCTCATTTTGCAATTCCCAGATTATAAATCTAATCAACGTTATTGGCAATAAAACTCGCGAAGTAAAGTTTATAATTTGGTTCAACGTTATTAAGGTCAATTGAGAATACCGAATTCAATTTAAACAATTGTCTTATTTGGCTAAGGATATTTAAATGACTTTAAATAGACATCATCACAAATAAATATCGTTAAACAGATTCAAATAAATTGATTATCCAACCAAACCTGCATTAGAACGAATGTAAGAAGCTGTTATTTTGAATTATTCTACGAAGTCCAAAGTTCATTAAAATCGGAAAGAGAAACTCGCGAGCTATTTATTGATAGACAACTACGATCACTTTTATTAATAAATTGCAATATAGATTTTAATGTTGTGTTAACAGGCATTCCCCTCCTGGAGGAGAGTCCGGCTCGTCAGTCGATATTCTCCCTGCGCGGGTATTACTGAGGTGTGGGGAGGGGGGGAACGCGTGATAAAAAAAATTCTCATCTTGCAATTCAGTAAAACAAAAAAAAGCAACACGTACACATTCCTGCAAAAGTATTGAGAAAACGAAGCGAAAAAGGGAGCGGTCAGACAACAAAGAGATCAAGAAGAATTTATCTACTCGCACTGCCTGCACTAAATATTTGAAAGACCGCACACGCATGCTTATGCGACACGACGAGCAGGCGTTGTCACGATATCGAACGTATAATTCCGCACGATTCTCTCGTTCTCGAGAAGGAAGTAACAGCTCAAGAGAGAAGATTTACTCGATTTTGGCGTTTTTTCACACGTGACATTCGTAGCTCTTAAGAGGTTCCCCTTTTCTGATTGATTTGCCGCGACCAATAGCTAAAGTTTAACAGCCAAGAGGCGCGCCTTGCTGATGGATGATCGACTCGAGACGAGCTCTCGATAGCCTGCTTACTTAACGATTCAACAAGTCAACGTAACCAGAAGTGCGAACGACGACGCGAGCAACCTAGCAATATCGACGGAGAAAAAGTCGGCCTACTCAAGCTTGAAGACCTTCATCTCAAGAAGCTTCATATTCAAAGCTTAGAATTTTCCAACTTAACGCAGTTCTATATCCATTAGACCTACTTAAATCTAAAATCGATTCTTGAATAATCGTATTATTTATCTTTATCATATTATATCTTGTTCAATTTCGCAAGTTTCTAGATTAATTATTTGACTATCTCATCTTATTGTATCTTGTTCAATTTCACAAGTTTTTAGATTAATTCTTAAATAAATCAAGTTGTATTCATCAAAATCGCAGATCGTTTAATCACAAGCCTTATAGTTATAATATTTCACTCGTTTGAGGAAAATTATTTCCTCTTCCGCTACAGCCATCGGACAAGAAAGAATCACGGGGTGAATCAAGGTGTCGTAAGTGAGCCGTAAGCACGTCTCTTCGGACGAGTCCCGATCGGCCGCGCGAATCGTGGCTGCGCGCATCTTCCGAGAAACTTTTGAGTAAATCACGAGTAGGGTCCACGTGACCCACAAAAAGCCGCAATCATTGATTCCGACGAATCGACGGTGATAATGGGCGTTCAGGTGGAGGAGTCCAAGATAGGCGCCTTGGTCGAGAAGGCCAAGTTCTACACCTCTGTCTGCATGGGCACCACGGCAATTCTCGCGGTCTTCGCCTTCCTGTTTCTGATCCCGTTCGTCGTCGAGCCGGCGATAACCACCATCCTGGCGGATTTCTCGCCGCACGCGGTTGCCTGCGTCACGACGGAGCACGTGTACGCGGAGGGGTTGAAAAACTGTTCATGGGCGAGCTGCAGGGAAGGTGATTTCTCGATTCCTTTCTCATATTTTTTACGTTTAGCATACCGTCCGAGTGTAATCGATGATATCGTTATTATCGTCATAGGTTGCACTTCGGCCGCGCTTCGTTGTCATCAGATCAAAGTCAACTACACCAGGCTCCCGTACGAGGAGTTCGTGGCGAAGCCGTTGGGTTCAGTGCCGTGGGACGTCACCGAAACGAAATTCTTCGTAAACACGGAAGGATGCGGCTACCCGCCCACAGTCAACTGCTCTCTTTTCGCGAAGAAATACGCCTACGAAAATATGGGAAAGGTATTTCCCTGTTACTACAGCAGAACGCATCCGGAGACAGTTGTCGCAAGGTACGATATCAGTGAGGCGATGCATGGATTTGTCAACACAAAGCATAGCGCGCTATCTTGCTTCTCGTATAAAACATAGACATCATTTTCGTGTATTAGAGAACCGGTTTGCACGACCATCTATCTCTGGTTAGCAGAGGGCTTAGCCCGCTATTTTGTGTCCGCAGATATTCGTGGGATGAGAATCTGAGGCATTTGGTGCTAGCCTTGATCGTGCCTATAGTACTGTTCGCCGGGACGCTCGGCGTGCTATGCTACTGGTATTGTCCGCCGATGAACAAGACCTGCGGCGGGTCGAGTCGCAATCTCATGGACAAGTATGCTAGAAAGGAAGAGTAAGTGTATGTATGCAGTGCCCGTTGCGGGCTAGCAGAAACTGTATTTTACGGAATTACTTTGAAGTCATTGTCGCTACGATTGTCGAGATCGAGAAAAACGATAATCGAATATTGTAAACGAAAAATCGAGCGTTGACTAAAATTATATATTTTTTTAAATTGCATCACACATTTTTTCTCATTTTTGGCTCTTAGGCATTATACGATTTGCAGGATTTTAATTGTACTCAAAGTAATTCCTCTGTTCATTATGTGACTTTACCGTTTACTCCTCTTTCCATCTCTGTAATTTTTTTGGTTTCTCTTCGTTCTTACAGCATCTTGGCAGAGGACGAATTCGAGGAAGACGAAGAGGAATACTGACTGCTACCAAGGGCTCACCCCCCGGCGCGGGAGTGATCCCAGCGAAATAATCTCCGAATGGCTTCAGCGTACTTTACTTTCTAAATTTAAGCGAGCGAGCAATAGCGTTTAGAAAAAATCCGCGAGGAGCGGCAAAAAGGATCTCGTTGTTATCGCTTCTTATCGGGTATATTCATTATGCTTAACGCTACATCCGACTTTTTTGTCTTCTAAATCTGTGATTCGTGCTTTCAATAAATGGAACATACGCCTAGGTTTTATATGCCAGCGACATAAAAATATTTATCTCTTTCTATCTCTTCTTCTCGATATTTCAATTGCACCGATATTAGTTGTATGCACTTACGCGAAAGAAATGTAACGTCAGATTCATTTGACGGATCGGCAATCAGAAGAATCGCTTGCGCGAAGAATATACCTTAAATTTACGATGTAAAGTGGGCCATGAATATGAGAACTCGGATTTTTCAATTATCTATCAGTATTCCATGTCAGTTTCAAGAGGCTCGAAACATGCGGCAGTGTCAGAAAATAATATTATGCATTAATGAAAGGCAATATGATACATTAATAACACAAATTAGTTCAATTAATAATACATTGGATGCTAGTACGATATGACACTCGCTAAATTATTCATAGCTGATTATTAGCAGCGTAGTTGCGCATTCTAAAATCTTGAAATTAAAATCTAGAGATTAATTTATGAAAGTAATTTCAGATAAAGCAATTACGAAACGGTGATGATGGACTTCCGTGTGTTTCGAGGTCAGCCGTGATAAAGGCGCGCCTTCCTACTTACGTGATAAAAGTTTAAGCAGTACGATAGTTTTTAAACGACACAGAATTAGGTTTTGCAGCAGCATCGGATTTAGATTAAGCTACGTAACCGTGAATTTACGATTGGTTACATAAGCTGCCTTTGTGACGATAAATCGATCGTGAAAGCAGTACCGATGAAAGCAGTACGAGCAGTGGCTCGGTGCTAAGCGAAAAATATCTTCACTCTTTCGTCGAGCTGAAGAAACAGACTTCAACGCGGACTCTTATTAGGCTAATCACGTTACTCGCTACACTAAATTAATTATCCTATTCGTGCCTCCCGTTGTAATTACTTTACTAAGTAGAACGAGCAATGGCTGCTGTCATCTTCTTCATTTTCTGATGCAGGACTCTGAAAGCTGCACTAAATTTTAATCTCGTAAGAGTAAAATAAAATTATGATAACGTTCTGCAGAATCGACAAAGAAAAGCGATTCGTAAATGTTATTGTTGATAGTACAAAGGCAAATGTATTGAATGGAAATTATGAAAGTGCTTTATGAAGAAGGAAGTGAAGCAAGTAACGTGGTTTGCTTTCAAAATCCGCTTCCGCACCAAGTAACGTAGGCTAAGACTAGGCTATAAGTTAAGCCTGTGAATATTACCAATCGTAATTCTATCGAAATTGATATAAGAATTGTTACGAATTTTGTACGCGGACGCAAGTCACGTCGTGGATTCTATAGTCAAAGAGAGGATATATTATATAGATATATACGAATAATATACGCGTATATTAAACGCACGTGAACGCTGGTACGCATTGTGCGCCTAGTTTATAGGGATAGATATAATGATATATTTTTAAGTTGGATTTTCTCTGCAGGGACGCGCGAACTACATTCCGTAAGCTACGAAACGACATCGTTTACTATTGAATGCTTGCCAATCGCTTTATAATAACATTTATTCCATCAAGCGTAATTGCTAAATTTTGCAAGTAAATTAATATATAGCAGATAATAATTTATTAGTAACTTTAACCGAGAATGCCATTAAAGTGAAATGGAATAGCGTATAAAACAATTTTCAGATATGTATTAAATAATTTGAATATTTGGAATCAATTATGATGAATGAAGAAGTTGCTTTCTCTCTCAGTGACTACAATATTAATTAGGTTATAAATTGTTTTTGTTAGTTGGTTATTGACTTCTGCGCTATAATTACTTAAAGAAATTCGGAAAAAAGAAAAAGCACATAAAATAAATTTCAAATATTAAATAATTTGAATATGTGGATCGAATTTTGATGAATGATCAAGTTGCTCTCTATATGATTGCAATATTAATTAGTTTATATTTCTCAAAATTGTTTTTGTCGGTGACTGAGTTCTTTAGAATTATTTGAAAAACGCCACACACTTGACAGAACTGATTTTAATAATGGTTCTAATAATGTTTGTTTCGAAGCATATGGAAACCATGTCGTAACCCTCTACATCTAGTATGGTTGTGAATCCTTACTCGGCCTTACTCTAGGTGTCCAGAGTGGAAGGGCTTCCACGAGGTAGCAACTTCCCATGGACCCTAATGTTTTGGCACTCATTCCCCACTTGAAGCTTGCTAGTCTAGTTTCCGTTCGATCGCCTCCGAATCGTGGATGTCCGTCGATTTCATGTCGCGTTAACTACACGATTTCGTCCGACTCGATTCTCTCTCGCAAGTTAGATGAATTTTAAATGAGGATGCTGAATTTTAATTACGCTAATATACATCAATAAGATATTAAAGAATAATCAAAATTAGATATCGGATGATAAGTATTAATTCGAAACATAATTAGAGCATCGAATTATATAAATCGATTCTTGCTTCTCTTCTCTTGGCACTCTTCTTCGCGAGAACATTTGCTCAAAACGCTCATAATCGACGAAACGACGGCGCAAATTGAATTCGCGTACGCTTCTCGCAAAAGTCACATCGGTTCGCCACATCGCAAAATTTTCATCTTCAGTTAGAATTAAAACTCTTATGTGATATTAAAAGCTTTCAAGCGCAACACCAAGAAAGCTCGACGCGGACAATCCAGGAGCAAGTAACTCGCGTATAGGCACAATTTTCGCATCACGTATCGGTTCTAGTGCCAATAAAATTCGCTAGCTCGACTAGCCGATCGCAATCGTCATAGGCAGCGTTATTTATAGATCGCACGATCTTATCGAGATCGTGAGAGAAGATGTTTATATTAGAGACTGGGGATCTCAAGCGGATGATTGTTTTCGCTGAGTTATAGGAAACGCGATTTTGTTTTGCAAAGAATTAGAATTGAAATCTTTAGAATTTCCTTAATCTTCGAATGATTTTTCGACTCAATTTTAAATTATAATAAATATCAGAATTTTTAAATTATAATAAATATTATCGATATAACGGTAACGTTGCAATATTTAATACAATATGAAAAATGATAATACACATACCTAGCCTACTATGAAAATATCCTGTAAAGAGTATAATATATTTAATTTCTCTTTAATACTTCTCGAAAGATTAATTAGATAGAAAGTTAATCAAGGAAAAATTCAACATACAAATATTTGCTTGGGATCTCTCATTAGATAGGTAAACAAATTCTAGTATAAATTCAAATAATTTATACGCAAGGATGATGTAGAGTAAATAAGCGGTTAACTGAGTAATCTAATGGAGCACGAATTGATAATAACCGAGAATATTGCGAATTCTATTTCCACACGCGATTTAGCTATCGTACTCGATTTCTGAAAATCAGCAGTGCTGCGATGCAAAGCATTATTCGATAGTTACCTTCACATATTATATACCACTCGTAATGTTATTTGGCTGCTATAATAATATTCGCACTATAGTCGGATATTTATCATGTCCCTCACATCATGTCCCCTCTCTCTTTTTCTCGCCTCTTTCCTTATATATGAAAAAATCTATAATATAAATGAGGAAATACTCTTCGAGACGCTTCCTTTCTCTCTACTCGAAAGTTTTCAACTCGCTTCTTACATACTGAATCATAAATATTGTACATAATATATATATACGGTGTGTATATATACAAATAAACCACATACTCGCTCTGCGATACAAACGGACTATTGTATATAAGAGATTGTACGAGTTCGTTTAAAATACATAAAAAGAATGTTTTCTGTTAATCTGATGATACATTATTTTTCCAGTTTAACATTCCCGATACGTTTCTCGAAATACCATGAATTGTTTTGATTTTAGGTGAATTAATTTAAAATAAATTTTATATTAATAAAGCTCATGTTAATTATAGCTTTCCCATAATTTTCTTGATACCTTTTTTTTAAATAATAGCCTCAAAAAGTGAAAGTTATGATCTCTAACATTTTAAAGTCTGCCACTGAGGAATTGTGATAATAAAACTCAGATACGTTGCATTTATCGACGTTACAGTACATGAAAAATCTATCTTCACATGCATTATGCGAAGATTACATAGCATTAAACGAAGACATTTGACCTTTTGCTCTGAAGGTCGTAGAAATGTTAAATGTTAATCCATCGGAACTAACACTCCACCCTACTCGACTGATATCGAGGGCATGAATCTAAATCGATAAAACAGATATCAACTGACTATATGTGCTATATGGAACACTTGTATTTATAATTTATAGTGTACGATGAGAGAATAGTTTCACATTTCCTGGTGTAAAATTGCATATTTCATCTGCTGATTCTTGCAAGTACAATTGGAATTAAAAAAAGAAGAGATAAGAACTTAATTGACACTAAAATTAACATTATTTTAACCTGCATAAATATCAATTATATATTATATTAAATAAATGTAAATTATAAAAAAATGATATTATAATTATTTATTTATCGCGTTAATAAAAAATATATATCACTTTCGAAATCGATTTTGAAATCAGAAACTTATATAACTTCAAAAGAATACAAATGAATTGAACGTCGAATATTGTTTGCAAATCGCTGCATGTAAAAATATATTAAAATACTTTGAAGAAATAATCGTTAGCTAAAATGAACTGTACTTTATATTCAAGCTAAGAAAAATTAATAACTTCGAGAAAAAGATTAATAAATCTTTGTTACTGTCTCCTGTCGTTTAAGTAGTCATATCTCAACGTTCCAGAAGTTTCGCGATTTATTCACGCAACCACAGGATGAGATCTGTGAACCGTGGGTCGTTTCACTCGGGCATTTCACCATGGAAGAGGATCCCACCCCCCATGAAAAGCGCGATATACCACCGCGCAAGCTCCGTGCGAGGGAACTCGCGAACCACACGGCCAACTAGCAAACTTGTTTTCAAACAGTCGTCGGAGCTGGTCGGTTGCATGGCTACCTCGCGCATACTCGCGTGATTGTGGAACTCTTTTTCGGGATGAAAAGATCGCGACGAACTGACAATTATTTTGCAAGTCGCGGACGGAAATGATCGCGAGATCGTTTCTTAACATCAGTGATCCTACGAGGGACGCGTACCGATCGCATACACGTGTGAAATTAAATTCTCGTGGCTAAATGACACGGTTTATTCATAATCAAGTGTTATTTGTGCAAATATAATTAGCAATAAAGTGTAAAGTTTTCGGTAAAGTATGGAACGGGAACGATGAAAACGAGTGAAATTGCATCGACATAAAAAAAACGGTGTAAAGAAGATCCATTCCTTCAATTATGATTCAAAAGATCCATCTCCGAAATTTTAAAATGCCAGAAATTTTCAAGGAAATTTTATGAAGACTCGCTATAACGACATAAATAATCGTTGTATCATGCGGATTTTATTATCCGCAAAATACACAAATCGTCGAACTTCTACAAAGGATTATCTTAATTCTTTTTTGAAAAAGAAATGCAGGTATTTACGTCAACTGCTGAAAATCGGTGATCGAGCAGAAAAAAAATTCATCTAAAAGAGCACTTGATATCCATGAAAAGTTGAGACGCGCAATCAGCTTAAAAGTAAAGCGGTTTTATCGGAGATAAAACTCGCTTCGAACGAGTAGTAAATACTCGCTTTAGTCAGACAACGAATATCGAGAATGTAAAAAATATTCTGCAGTTGTAGTTCTTTTTTTTGGGAGGATGCGGATGGACGAATAATAATTCTGCAAGTCTAATCATTTCTGTTGCTGCATCGGCAGCTTTATTCTCGATAAAAAAAAAGGGACAAAAAATCATAATAGATTTTATAAAAAACGAAAATCAGATTATGCACGCAATTTAGGAATCAGATAGCGCACGTCTATGGCAATTCCAAGAATGAGAATCCCAAAGGTATTATGGGCAAGATAATCGGTTATTCCAAGGTTACTCGCAAGTGGAACAGTCATTAGGGACTTCGTCGTCGGTGTCCCTCAGAGAAGTGTCTCTCTAACATCAAGATCGATTGTCCACTATAAAAAAAAAAACGCAAAAGCCTACTATTTCCTGTCTTCTATTTAAATAATAATGCTGACATTGTTCTAAATACTTAACGGAAGGTAATTCTTCAAGGAAGAAAATTTTGCGTGACGAAGAATTATAATTAGTTTAAAGTTTATTGGTGCGTTAAAACGTCACTCTTTTAATTGTAAGACGGCCTTTCACTTGTTAATTATACGCCAGCAAAGTCTCGGCAACGACCCAGGGAACGACAGGAACAAATTCTAACGACGTTACTTCCGACGGTAATGGTGGCACAGAAATCCGGATCAATAGCGCATTTTTTAAACAGTTGTTTTAAGCGCCCACTCGAGCGTCGCGGTAATGGGATTACCATCATCTAATTCTATACTGTCCTATGTAGAGCATCCGCTCGCAACTATACGGCTAATGAAGTTAACACGTGGTAATTGCTCTAAGTGCATCAGATAGATCGGACACCGGCGTCTAGCGAAAGAACGGCAGGGGGAGGATCCGTGCAAACACAGGAGAAAACTTCCTCGGCATTACACGCTATTGTGCGCTCGATTGACGAACGGTCGATCACACCGGCTTAAATTCCGATCAGAGAAATGGGGCAACCCGCCAGCGATTCGGCAGAACAGTGAATCACTTGCCTAATGAGTCACTCGCGTGACACACTTGGAGCTTACTACGAATCTCCGGTACATTATCGTTGAATTGTTAATGTCACTCGTAACTAATTAACTTCCAAGAAGAAAGAAAAGTAAGAGTAAGTTACAAGTCGTTCGTTGAATTCGAAATCGAGCAGACTGGCGATTTTTTGATGAGCGCTTTTTTTTCATTCGTCAATTTTCGTCGCTGGAGAAGATTAGAGATTTGAAATTCTAAGTGTCATCTGATGCTCTTCGAAACGGCATGACGATCGTGCGTCACGACGTCACGCGTGTTCGTCCCCTATAAGAGGATGGTAGCTATAGCGAAATCCTCTAATCGATGGAAGTCGTGACATACACACCCACACACGCACTTGTCGACCGACTTCGCGACTTGTACTTTTCCAACGGAAATAGTATGCGGGAAACGAACAAAGATTCGCAACGAAATATTCCGGCTGCGCACGTGTGCATTCCAGCGGGTAATATTATGAAAGTGAAAATGGAGCTGTTGCGAACGATCGATTCCTAGCGCGAAGCGAGAGTGCGGTCCGTTGATCTCTCGATTTCTCGGGTTTTCTTCGTACGAGACGACGATTAAACTTTTACGAGGCTGCTATAGCACGACGGTAATGAAATGTCGACATAAAGTCGCTTATTTTTTATGCCATGCGCTCCGAGAAGAAGCAAATATAATACATGCGAGATTATTTAACATTATTTGACAAACGGAATTAGTTTATCAAATTTGAAGTGAATTAATTTTTGGGCGGTAACGCATATCGATAAGTGAATAAAGGTCGAAACTCCAACGAGTGAGATAATTTTTCAACAAGTCCGCTGCTGGAATTATTAATTTTTGGGATCACGTTTGCGCATAAATGTGTATATGCATTTGATCGGCGTGGAATTAAAACCCCGTGAAATTTAAATAGAAAAAATTCAACGTAAGATTTAAAAAATGGGCAGAAAGCAGAAGCGCCGCCTGATACCGGAACAGGATCGTAAAATTTGCGGTAGCATATGCTTCTTCCAGTTCACCTTCGTCATCAGTTGCGTGGCTTTGGTTTACCTCAGCGTGGCGATCTACGCGCCGTCGTATAGGTAAAAAAAAATGACATATTACAATCTAAAATTAGAAATTGATTTCTGGCATGTATCGATCCCATTTTCTTCGAAATACGTTCGACTGGTAGACTCTATTAGCTTCTATCCATCCAAAGGATTTGTTCCTCGTGAAAGTTTTTCTCGCACAAGACTGGCGTTCACCGTGTAGGATTATTAAGATGTAACTGAGACGCTATTCAAGTCAAAGATGTTATTCGAGATGAGGCTGTGGGGAAGATGTTCGCAGCTTGTTTCCACGAGACGTAATCCGAGAGGCGCGTTAACGACGCCGGCGTAATTTCAGGGCTTTCCACGTTGGCATCGAGCCGGAACCGGTGATGTGCCAAACCGTTAACGCCTCGATGGTGAATAATTGCGGATGGGCGAGTTGCGGCGAGTGGTGTTTGACGAAGACGAGCGGCTTTTGTCCCCAGTATCACGCGACCGTGAGACGTAATGGCACCGACGTGACTTTCGAAAATTGCACCAAGTTCAGCAGTATCGCGTGTCCCCAGGTGCGTAAGAACGACGCAGCATTACTTTGTCGTGTTCTTTCTTGCTTTTTGTTTGAAAGTCCCATTTGTGTTATAATTTAAATGTCGTCCAAACATTTGAAAAGCTCTCGATAAACTACTGTGGCTGCGTTTCGATATTCACTGCCAGTACTGAAAATCTCTCTAGTTTACGTTAGAGTCCCTCTAATAAGAGTCGCGACACGTAGCAGCAACTTTTTATTGGTGCACATTTTCGACAAAAGCACGAGAAACAGAAAGAGAAAGAGATATAAGAGAGAAAGAGAAAGCGATATGAATGTATATCACTTGTATATCGCTTTCTCTTTCTCTCTTATTTTGTCGAAACTCAAGATGTCGCGACTCTTATTAGAGGGACTCTAGTTTACGTCACATACACTATGGATTTTCAGTACTGGCAGTGAATATCGAAACGCAGCCTATATTGTGCACAAATATGTAACAAGTATTATAAATTACAGATAAAAATATGAAGTTTATAAATTATTGACAATTTGGTTTTAAAAATGCAGAATGCAAAATAACATTTTAAGTGCTGCAACAAGAACATAAAGACTTAAAAAAATGGGAAATAATTATGTTGAAAAAAAGTTTTTAATTGGTTTATTTAAATATTAATTTAATCTTCACTAATTTATTAGTTTATATTAACAATCTGATTTTGTTCTCGAAGAGAAAAACGTGAAGCATGAAATTAACAACGAACTGAGATAGATTGCCATTAACGAGCTCGGCATAATTTCCTCAGGTCGGGAACATTTACGGTATAAGATCTGATATTAAAATTTTATGATCTCCCTCGATGATTCTCGTTAGACACGAACAATTACAATCTCGTATAATTACCCAATCAACTCTTGGAAATCTTTAGGCAAAGCTTTCTCGGGGAAAGACAATAACGAGCTTTGCTCGAATACTCCACTGGCCATAATCTTTCCCTGGAAACTTCTTCCATTTGACGTAGTATGAAGGTTCTTAACGAGTGGCGAGGACGCACGTTTACCCTTCGGATTCCGATCACTTTATTTCACGGTACGTTCCCAACCAAGCGCGACCGTGAGCTTCCACATGAACCGGATGCTTTCTCGTGAGCGTAGGTCTCCATCTCGTGGGAATATTACATTTTTACTAAAGCAACGTAGGCTCCAATTTCCTCGCCGTGCCGTCAAACATCGATCCCGGGGGTGATGTTGCGGAAGATTCATACAAATTGCATACAAATAAACTGTAGCGAGACTTGTTATTCGTATACACTTGCTGTGTTATTCGGAATTATACTTTCATTATTAATAATACACTGAGAAAAAAATTTATTAAGATTAAAAAAATTGTGTTTGAGACAAAAAAGTTATTTACTTGAATACTCCTAACTAAATATTTATTTAAAGAAAGTTAATGAATTTTATTATTCTAAAGAAATGATTTTTACTTGGAAAAAAATAAATATTTAAAAAAGAAACTCAGCAATTACAATCAAAAAAACAAATGTTAAAAGTAAAGAAATATTTAATTCACGTAAAATTTTTATTATTAAACTTGAAGAAAGGATACTTAAAATAAAGGAATTATTTACTCAACTTAAATAAATATTGCTTTTAAAACAAACAAGTTGTTTGTGAAAATATTATATACAAAAAATTAATTTTTTTAACCGAAGAAAATAATAATTTAATGTAAATTAATAAATCTTTAACGTAACAAAAGGAGATATTACGGAAAGTAAATATTTCGTAATATTGAAAAAAATAGTTTATTTGGAACTAGTTTTACTAGTACATCTTTCTTTACGTTAAATAAACTCATAATATATGTAGTAGTCGGTTGACTGCTACATATATAAATAAATAATAAATAATTGTCATATCTCCATCACTCGAGTGACCGGTGTGATGTATTCCAATGATGTGTACAACTACGAGTGATAGACGCTTTCGCCGTGGGGCTTTATATACGGTCTCTGGTCGAATTTGACTTACGAGTTTAGCAGCCGCCTAGCGGTGAAAACGCTTATTACATTTATTTAAAAAAGTGCAGTTTTTATTTAACAAATTTTTTTATTTCAAATAAACAAATAAATACTTTTACTAAATAAATAATTTGTTCCAATTTACAAAATAGTTTTTTTGTATTTTGCTTATTTAAAAAAAAACAAATATTATTTTAAATACAATTTTTACATTTAAAAAAATGCACTTTTTTCTTTTAAACAAATCACTTATTAGTTTCTATGTTACAACCTATTAAATCAAATAAATCTTTTTTTGAATAACAAAAGTGCTCGATTTAATAAATCACTTTATGTATTTTAAAAAATATGTCTTTGAATTTAAAACCATCTTTTTAATCATAATAAATATTTCTTAGAATTAAATCAACCACATTCAAAAAAATGTATTTTTTTGTGTTTAATAAATTTTTTTCTCAGTGTAGTTTCTTGAATTCACAGCTTTATTAAGCTCAAAGCAATAGCTTTATACGTTCAAAACTATCTTTTAGAAATCAATTCATTATTGTTTTCCTTTAACTCTATCCTTGATAATGATAACTGTAATTTATCATATAATGTCGATACTATACTGACCATCTCGACAAGATTACTGGAGATAGAAGGAATATGAAATACTATCAATCGATCAATACTTGTCAACTTTGCAATCTTCGTAGGAAATAGATGTCACCCGATATAAAAGTGTCACGCATAATATGTTAAAATATATTTATGAAATATAATCTGATTAAATAATATAATTTTACTCATGATTCAGATATCAAAAACTTTTTAATTGTTTTTAGAAAATATGAAAATCGCACTTCGCTTTCGTCTTGCTCTTAAATTTCCATCTCATGTTCTTATCGTCTCCTCTATATATTGATCCATCAACCAAGAGACATCGATTACAGGGATGGTTTTCAGCCCGTTGAGAGCCTAAACCTCTTGCAATATTCACGAAGAAGAAATGCCATTATAAAATCCATTGCGTGCAATACCCACAACATTATCCGTCATCGAAAGTTCTTAAAGAAAAGCTTTCTTCCCTTGTGAGCAATATTAACTGCTTTTGTTGTTTATTAAATCCGATTATTTAACAAACAATAAAGAAATGTGCTGATAAAAATAGACATGATAGGTCGAAGAGGCAAACAATATGACATAATCTTTCACTATTGTAGATTGTAGTAGCAGTATGTTATACAAACAACTTGCCATTTTCAACAATGTTTGCGGATTAGAAGCTTTATTTGCGAACGGCTATTACATCCTTCACAAATTGAAAAGTTTTATTACAATAAAAAAAAAGTATGATGCAAATACTAATTTCTTTCTCTCTAAATCGTGTTATAATAGTATTTTAATTAAGAAACTTTAATTAATTATGAAATAATTATAAACTTGTCGATTATATTCTTATAGTCAAAATGTATGTCAATTTTTGATCAGGGAAAGGTATTCGCGACAGCCGAAAGGTTTCAAGTAATATCGTAAAAAACGTCTAAAAATACCCGGTATTATCCCAATCTAAAGTAAAAGTTATGAGTTGGGAGGATACGAGTCATACGAGTTATCCCCGAGGGAGTGCCCTATGAATATGAATATTTAGGCGCACGGCATCATACTGTATGCTGACCGTTAATGCTTTGCCAACAGGCCTGAAACTTTCTGAAAGTAATGGGATTTAATTAATGGCGTTGATGAGAAAGGGTCATATAGCGTGTAACTAAAACATACATACCGTGCCTCTTACAATCGTTTTGATAATGATGTCAGACAAACTTTCATAAATCATAAAATAATTTTCCTAATGAATTAATTAAATAATATTTTTATATTTTTTTAACATTCTGTTAAAAGAAAATAATTTTATAATAAAATTACGGACACACAAACGTTAAAACATAAAATATCATTTAATTCTCTCGCAGAAATTACGCAATAAGAGAATAAAATTAAAATATATATAGATATATAAAATAAAAAAAACTCGATTAATTAAGTATCAACATCGTATATGATTAAAAACTTTATGTTTAAATATTTTAAAATAAATTTTATCCTATAAGTAAAATAAATTTGAGACCTAATTGTCATATTATCCAAAAGATTCAGAAATCACACAGTTAATATATATAATTTAAATTGTAAATAAAAAAATTGCGACAGATTAAAATCACAAATCCACTGACACTAGCTTTAACACATCATGATACGTAGTTTTGTCATATAATTAATAATGAGATGAAGTAAGAATTCAAAATGAGAAACGTCGATAGGCGAACATGAGGAGCATGAAACGGTACAATTGCAACAACGGCAGCGAGTGCAGCATGTTGACGGGGGTGTTCAACTGCAGCCTCGGACATTGCTCGAACATGAGCGAGCTGATGCTCTGCCATCACAAGGCCGACGGCGTCGTCATCGATAGCGAGAGGGACAATATGAAGCTGAACGGCTTCTTCAGCTGTCAGCACTCCAGATGCACGAAAATCAAGAATACCTTCACCTGCGACCGATACTGCCCGAGCATTTCCACCAGCGACGTAAACGTCTATCTAATGCACGACGACAGTATCATATCAGCCAGGTGCTCCCGTGGGATGGCCTTGAACAGGGCGAACGGTAGCCTACCCGGTATCAGATTGGACAAGCCCGTTAAAATCTGGGACGAGCGGAACGGCAGTATTTTCGCGAGCTGCTTCGCCGTGACGAACCACGGCAATATCATCAGGTAATGACGAATGTTAATATAACGAAGTCTTTCGACGAATAATAATTTTCCACTTTATTTAAATTTATTCTCGTTTAAAATCTCGATTAAAATCTCGTTTCATTGAATCACGTTATCTAATTACATGAATGGAATAATTAAAATATCGTTAAGAGACGAACATCATTAAAATGCGATTGTTATATAAAGAGATATGTTAATATTTTATATACATATATATGCAAATAATTATATATTTATACAACAAACGCAAATTTTGTATTAATTTTTAAGATGTTACGTGGTAAATTTCTATGCCAATTTTTTATAAGGGTCTTCTGTCGCTATTAACACTAGATTAGCTATTGAATTCATTGGCTCTATCGCATCTTTGAGTCTTAAATGCGCACGTAGAAAATGAGAAGAGACTTAATGAGACGTGAGACTCTCGAGAATTGGATTGCTGTTAGAGTGAGGCTTTATTGAATGATTGAACGGAAAATATATTTTTGCTCTATTTTTTCCTCTCCATAAAAATATTGATAACTGAAGATATTGATCAACTAGTAAAATTGGAATTTTATGCACGAACAAAAATAAAACCGTTATACAGTCATCACGTAAAATGTACTTGATACACATTCGTGGATGTTATTCAAGCGTTCTCTCATTTATCACCATCATGTTATTTTCAAGCTAAGGGCTTAAAATTTTATTGAATTGCCAGGAAGTAAAAAAGGATAAGCATGCCAATGACCGAGAAAGAGACAAAATATTGGGGGGGGAACCAAACCCAGTCGCAGGATCAATGGTTGCTATGGAAATACCCTATAGCCTATATAAGAAGCTGGTATAAAGAAACGACACAGGTTTCGCGATAGAAGTAATTGACCCCAATAAAATTGCTTACAAGAAAATATTTAACTTTAGTTCGTAATCCTCTCTAAAGCCCGTATCAGACCACAGATTGGGACTGAGATTGGATTTGACCAATTAGAATAAAGTTCATTAAACTTGTGATTAGTTTTCTTTATTTTGATTAATTAAATTCAGTCCAATCTCAATCCTAATCCGTAGTCTGACAGAGGCTTAACGGATATTAATCGATTCAAAATATGTATATGTAATAAAAATTTTTCATTAAAAAGATTTACAAAAATTGCAATGTTTCATAATGTGCGTGAAAAACATTTATCTCTTTATATTTTATTTATATTTCTATCATCTTCATCTTTATTATTATTTTTTTTACGTAAGGAGATCGACAAAATTGTCGATATGCGTTATATCGTTACCGCCCCTGTTACTTTCGCAGCACGGAGGACTGCGTGAACGGCACGTTGTTGGGCGAGATTCCGATCCCCGAACCGTCCATTAACTTCACGAGCTTCCTGAAAATTTACGAGAAGAGCCTGAAGCATCCGGTGGATCTCACGAATGCCTATGTCCCGGCACAGCAATCTTTGACGATCTACAATAGCTCGCGATTGTACATCAATCTCGAGCGTTGCGTCAACACATTGAGAGGCGAGTGCAGACGATTCCAGTTTACCCACGGCCGCGACGGCGATAATCAGACCGCGCAGAGCAGATATCCCTGTTATTACAATAAGGTAAGGCATTTTCTGTCGAAAGATTCAACGAATACGTGAGGATTAAACGGATTCGGCTCAGCTTAAGATTTCTTTTTCCGGCAATCCCGTTTTTTAAGTAGAAAAATATATAATATAACGTTTAGTAACAGGCACACTTTGATGCGTAAAGCCATATTTCTTGCTAAAAATTAAATTTTTTCCTTAAAGAAGATATTCCGGCATCTCGATAATTTTTGTGTTTTGAGCAATTGTTAAAAAAATGCATCAAATTCGACAAACGGGGCAAAGGCGTGCAATTAAATTGATTATAGAGAAAAATTATTATAATTTTTCTCGTGGCGGGTAATTTTAATTATTGTTGATTGTTATTTCCGGTATAATAGTAAAACACTAATAATTGATAATGTGCGCAATTCTTATTTATGCGGATACATATTATGCAGAACAACTCGTTATTCGTGGTTGCACGTTTCGATCTGAAGAAGACGCGAATGGAGCTGTTGATCGCCGTTATCGTGCCGGCTGGAGTGTTCGTCATCAGCGTCATCACCCTGATTATCATCTCGCGATCAGTGCGGGTGGGGGACGACGCGAAAATGCGATGCAGATACTGCGTTGACAATCAAGAGACCCGGGGCGAGGACGAGGGACTCGTGGAGGCGACGTCCTCCGCGACTCAAAGCCAGGCTAATGAGAACGAGATCAGAAGTATGACCCTTTAGCAGTACAAGCCGCTTGGCACGGGCGCTACACTGGGTTATGAAAGGCTGCCGTTGATCGACATGGACGACGCTGAGGATTCCTTTTAGAAGAAAACGCGATACTTGATTTTCAAGCGGTCGCCGTGCCGGACAGATCCATCCAACAAGAAAAATCTTGCGAGAGACAAGCACTAAAAATGAAATCCGAACACAAATGAAGCATGTGAAGCAAAGTTAAATTCTCGGATGGACATTAACGTCGTCTTCCGGAATGAGGTGCAATCAATTTTTCTACAGTTACAATGATCATTGTAATGCGTAATAACGTGGACGTTACAATGATGTGACCTGATCGTTGTGCTTGAAATGAAATTAAACTTCAAGTGGTCTCTCTGCCAATGAAACTCATCGAAAGTAACCCATTCGGGGTCCAAGTTAATATTACCGACTCTCTAATTAGATATCGATCGGATACATTTTCACTGTTGCCTTCAATGTATCGCTATCACTTTGTTTGCGCGCCAGACAAACGTACGGACACTGGTATCACAATCGTCGATACATTAGTCTTAAGATTTTGCCTCCAGATATATTTAAGAAACTTTCATTAAAGTACTTGTGTAATATACGATTGTTTATACTGTCGTCGTGTTTTAACGAACGGTATCTAACAATGATGGCGTTAAACAACCGTCTTCGCGCAATGTGTACGAATAAAGTGAAAGATGAACAACATTGATCAACGAAGACAAAATGGAATGAGTGATGGAACGGATGGATAATCGCTGAAATATATATTCACTACAGTAAACGTCACTCCGCGAAAACATCCTTTTTTTACGCGATAATTGCGATCTTTGCGCAAAATGTGAAATAATCAGGCTTATTTCGATGTACAACGTATAGGAGATAACACGGCGACTTACAATTAGAGCTCATTTAATATTCGGTTATCAACGAACGTGCATTTATATTTTTTCTACATCCACTTATTGCGCTACGCTGTAGTTGACTCCGTACTACTGTGATTAGATACATCTAATACCGCTGGTGAAAAACACTCGATGCGATTTCCTATTTCTGATACGCGAGTACTACGACTGCCTATATGCGTAAATTATAGTTGTACAGTATATTGTACTACATACTTGCGATGCCTAAGTATCAGTACGATGTAAATATATAAAAATATATATTATGACATAACATGCTTTCAGCGAGACATTTATATATTCGTGGTAATCGACATTGCCTCAATTTTCGTGCCAGTTTCGTGTCAGCGTGTGTTTCAAGTCAATCAAAAATATGATCCGTCGCGTAATAAATATTCGAAATACTTGATACAATTAACAAATATGTATTAATTAGAAATATGAATTTTTATAAGAGGAATAACGCAATGCCATAAAATTATTTTTTATTTTTAATTATTGGTTTTATTTCACACTTTCATTTTTCATAAAATCTTTACTAAAATAAAGTAAAATAAATAATTTTTTCAAGATAAGTAATTAGCACAAAAAGCCATAATTTAATTTGATATTTTTCTTCTCACAACGATTTATTGAAGAAAGAATGTATATTTTTTTAGTTTTTAATCAAAAGTTATGAAAGAATTGTTAGAAAAATACACTCGTATAATCAGCAACGTAAGATACCGATTTAAATAGGCAATAATAAGTTAAAATACCTAATCTCACGCAAGTGATACACGTATGCACGCAAGAAGAGTGGCTAAAAATAACCGCGCAACAAGAAAAGAAGACTTTTCTGATGTCACTGTACTCTATGTGCCTTCTTCCGCTTTCGATGGAGCCATCAATAAAGTATACCTATTAATATCTGCGAGTACTATAATTAACCGAAGACACAGGCTCGAAAGGAAACTTTTTCGAGCTCTTTCGCTCTCTCGGAAATAAATGTTCGCAGTTCCGTTACTTCTGTTATTTTTGTTCTATTAATCTATTATAAAAGTAGGGAAGTTCCGATTTGTAAATAAAAGTTTAATCTCGCGTGTATCGCTTCTGTCTATTTAGAAATCATTAGATTGATCATGTACTCATGAAAGCAATGTGATCGACGTACAAAATGACGTTAAAACGGACAAACAGATGAACGATTGGAGTAATTAGCAGATCCTCGAAACGATTTTTAAAGAACACCGATTATAAGGGAACAATGCAAGATTTACCTGTTGGCAAATAAATATACGATTATGCAAATGACGAATAACTGTATATATATGATTAATTATAATCTGTCTAACTAGATAAAGGGCTAATCCTCTTTTTGTATGTATAAAATTATAGCTAATAGCTTAGTATATGTGTATATAAATCGTGCAATTCTGTGGTATGCCTTTATGTCAAATACATTTGTGACATATATGAATGTGCCGACTGTAAAATATCATTTCTTTTTTTTAAATAAAGTTTCTTCACGTGTAAATTACCGCAATTCTTCCCTGCATATTTATCCGCATCTCAATTTATCTTCCGCGTTAAAAGTAAAATTAACTCGGTCAAATTTACCTGTAAACAGTTCAGAATAAACGTTGCGTGTCCGCGTGATTGTAAAACACGATACGGAAAATGGGGGCAATCGAAGAAAAACTACGTCGGATATTTATTCTTTCCCTGTAATGAAATAATGTATGGAAACGTTGAATTAAAATGTTTTGCCGTTTAAGAATTCCCTCGCCGTAATAGAAGCGCGATGCGCACATCGTTGAACCGTAATAAAATAATATCGCCGCCACCTTGCGTGTCACGGAGCACTTCGTGCCGAGGGCATCACTCGAAGGCTCTGCTGCGCAAGAACGAAATGGTTCTCATATCTGCCGTTCACTCATAATACGCCTATGCAAATTAATCTACTGCGAAAAACATTTTCTGACCTTGGCGAAACGAATACAATTTTACCTCTCTATAATCTTGCACAAAATTGCAGAGCGGATGAAAAATTTTATTTAAAAACAGAGATTCTCCATGGAATCTCCTTATGATTCATATTTTTGTGGAAATATAAATTATTCTCTTTGCATTTCGTTAGTTATAATTAATAAATAAATGTGAAACATGATTTTGATAAAGACAATCAGTCATCACGATTAAGTCTCATTTTTTGAACTTATATTCTCGTCATATAATTTCCCTTAAAAAATATGAATCGTATCGTTTTGATCAAGAGACACGGTAGTGTCTCGCGCCAAGTACACGCGGAGCGAGACCGACCGTGACTCTTTTACGCGACGCGACGGGTTGCGAGTACTCGAGATGTTGAGATCTCGATAACGAGTGAACGGATCAAGTTCTAAGTAGGCTTGATCGATGGCTTGGGGTCGAATTAGGGGGGGGGGTTTCTTATATAAAATAAACAATAAATGCGATAATTGAATTGTCATCAACCTACATTCGCAGCAACTGCAGATTAAAATCAAGTGCGTCCTGTCAATCGCGCAGCTTGTCGACATTTGAAGGGTTCTTCATAATGCAGGCACCGTTAAATGCTCACGCATCTCAATATACAAAAAGATAGAGAGAGAGAGAGAGAGAGAGAGAGAGAGAGAGAAGAGAGAGAGAGAGAGAGGAGAGAGAGAGAGAGAGAGAGAGAGAGAGAGAGAGAGAGAGAGAGAGAGAGAGAGAGAGAAGTAGGGGAAGGGGAGAAAGAGAAAGACAGAGAGAGTGAGAGGGGAGGGGGAGGGAGATGCAATAAGATAGTATTTCCCATTCACGCATGTCCTATCAACGCGTCGCAAAAAGCTGGAGCTGACACGGTGTTTAATGGAAAGCCTTAGCTGTTAGATAAACATATAATGGAAGCTTTCAGACGTCGGTTACGTGATATTACGTGATAGGGCAACCAACCAGCGAATAACACGAAAATCGAGATACGATTACACGAGCGAATTGTATCATAAAAGACGAAAGGGAGTTAATGGAGTTATATACATTGAATCAGTAAACTTCCGTAGAGGTAGAGATATAAATAGAAATTGCACTCTTCACGCATTGTTAATTATAAGTAGCTGCTTGAAAATAGCAGCTTAATATCGATATGTGTCCTATGCCTATTACGCTCAACAATGAATTTTTGAAGAATGCTAAATCAACGTACAGTTTGCTTCTCTCACGTAACTTTGTGAGGTATAGTGTTCTGTAAAAATAATGAACTAGTGGATATATTTATCATGTTACACAATAGCATACATGTTCTTTTGTAGATATATCAACCGAAAGTAAACCAACTGTCTCATGGTCTCATAATCGAAAAACATCGATCATTACATTCTACAGAGAGATGTATTCCAGAATTACGGTAAAAATTCTATCACGTAAAAATTCTAGCGCGATAGAAATTCCGCTTCCGTTTTCCAAGGGAAAATATTGGAACTTAGGGACGGCATTGAACAAACTGAACAAATTACAATCGTTAACAAACACTGCGGTCTCTTTCTGTCAACTTCTCAAGGAGAGCAAACGGAACGTCATGAAAATTTCACAGACGCAATTTCTCGTGCGACACGTGCCGACTAGATCACTAGACCAACGCGATTATTCTTAATGAGATTCTTAATGAGAATATTTTTTTCCGTCCATTTAAGTTCTTTTTACGACGGGGTAAGATACCAAGTACCGACAAGCAATCGATTTTATGAATTAAAGAAGCAAGAACATTAATTTCTATTGTGTCCATTGACCAATGCGATAAATAGCTTTGACGGAATAATTAATTATTACAATGTCTAAGAAGTTATAATGCCTTTCTTCTAATTAATGTATAGTAGCAGGACTAGTTAAAACCTTTCTAGATAAATAATTTGCTAAGTGCTTTGAATTTGACTTTAATAAAGGAGCATGCTTCAACATCAGTATGTCTATGTGCTTTAGGATATTCTTACTGTTATGTAATAATAATAATTGCCGTTAATGTTAATTTATTATAACTATTATTGATTTTAATTTAATATAATTTACAAAATTAATATACTTAATACTGCTATTTTTTGAAAATTTGAAACAATTTTGCTAAATTATTAATTCTGTACAATACATAAGAAATTCGAAATTTTAAGACACAGATCTATATATATTCTATCACATTCTTTTGGCCGCAATATATATTTTCCGCACTTGATCAAAGTTTGATTAAGTTCATACTTCCATCAAAGAAACGACGTAAAAAGCAAGATAAATCTTTGAAAAGCAATTCAGTCAGTTTAGCCCTTGACGAAACTATGACCTATGATTATTCAAGCGAACAATAGTTTGGGAAGATTATCATACCTGTTGATATCTAAAGAGTTCATGCATCTCACATAGTTTAGGATAATAGATTAAATAAAACATGGAATATTTAAATTAAATTATCTTAAAATATTAGCGTCTTTTAATTTAATCGATTATTGATTTTTGTACGTTCGCTATACATGGAAGTCGTACTGAAAGCTATTTGCTGCGACTCCAGATCGATAATGGAAACAATGGAAATGGGACATTTGCTGCTATGAGTTCGTCACACCTACCTATCAGTCTCTGCAATTGTCCGCCTGACGACTAATTTAAATTAATGTGCATTTATATAATATTACGTTACTTATTTTACATTTAAATTACTGAAAAGAAGCACAAAAATATTTCTACGTAAATAAATAAAAAATAATTTGTAGATATTTCTAGATATGTACTAAAACAATTAGATTACAATTATTACGTGTAAAGAAGTTCATAATTTGAAGGTATATCTTCATAATTTAAAGATGTCTCCATTTTAATATAAATGGAAATAATTAATGTAGAGAAAAACTTTATGTTCCGATTTTATGTTGTAAATTAAACTGTCGCCTTGTATTAAAATATTGTTTAAATTAAATCGTACTTATGGATCGTACTCGTGCAATTCTGAAATTAAATTTATTTCTATCTAATGCTTTAGAAATGTTAAATTATTCAGTTTCAAGAGAGAAAATTCGCAATCAAGGAAAGCACGTGTCAATAAGATAGCTCAAAAGATCAGTATCAGCTTAACATGCCCGCGAGCTGTTTTTGAAATAAGCCACCCTAGTTCGAATAGGGCGTGCAGAGGACACGCGTGTGATCGATAGGCATGTACTATCTTTTCCTAAGCACGATCAATGGAGGCGTCTTATATAGAGGCGGTACGTTCTCGCTTTAGAATACCTCATGAGTAGTAATCAAATCGATTCTGCTTTATAATTCTTTGACATGTATTGCAAATTACAATACAGTTATTTTATTGACAAACTATTACGAAACTTAGGAAATTCTCTTATTATTTCTGTTTGTAATTTGCACGTGCATTGATTTTATTGATTTTTGAACGAGCAGTTAGAGATAAAACAGAACGCGTCAAGCTCGACTTCAGACTTGATCACCGTTTGTTGTTAATGTCAATGTTACTTGATAATTCATCCAGATTCTTTGAGATTCGGCGTTTATATATATATGTTTTTACAATTGCTTAAAATGCGTTCATATGTTTTTACAATTGCTAAATTTTATTTGCAACGATAATAATAAAATTATACCTTATCCTGGATGAATCATCAGAGATTTTCATCGATGTGTAAGGAAAAATACTTACCTGCAGCTGTTCTTGACGACGATACGCGTGCAGCATTAATTGCTTCCGCTCGTCTTCCGACATTAACGGCTCTCTCGCCGGTTTTCCAGATCCTCTCTTCTGTAGTTTTACGAACACCTTGGTCTTCTCGTTATTACCCACGAAGTCCTTCATCTTCTTCCCAGGTAATAATTCCTTCCCGGAGAACCACAGTTGAGCCAGTTGCACATCGATTACCTACAAGAAGTGCGTGCTTTTACACATGTTAGAAAAGATGTCGCCAATTTCTAGCTTAATTTCTTCGCAAACAACATATAAATTTAAAAAACGTTTTCCAGACTAAAATTCTTTTTAAACGCCTGTAAAATATTTTTTAAACGTTTAAAAAAACGATATTTAATTAAATTTCCCTATTACATTTTATATAATAAACATTTTGTAACTCTAAAGAGTGCTTAAAAAATTAGAACATTTTTTAAATGCCAGTTTTAAAGCGTTTGTTTTTTATTGTGTTGTTTTATATTGCCATATCGTTTATCAATTTTCAAAAAGCAATACCTCGAGAGATGCTTGAGTACCGGTGAGATCTTCGGTATTCTCAAACTCTTTACGTATCACGTCATGTGGCGGAAGTCCCATCGGATAAACGATTGTCACGGCGCCTCTTAACAAGTCCAGAGCTTCTTGGACTGTCTTCTGGGTAACCAATTTCTCTTGTTGCACTAATTTCTGCGATCGTGCGAAATAACATTGAAGAATTTGTTGAACAACCAGGAGTTTAGGAAGTGTAAAATATAACAAATAAAATTGGATTTACTTTCGATGTCATGGCACGTGCATCCTCAATAGTTTTCTTCAGCACCTCCTGCATCTTTTCATTGGGTTGTCTACCGTTTCTACGACCTGTATTTATTTAAACTTGTTAGTCCTAATCTATCATGTGAGATGCATACAATTTTAAATACAATCTCTAATTTATTTGTGCATTCTTAGCAAAATTTTATATTGCTAAGAATTGATACCATTAAGATACAAATAAAATACATAATTAATATTATAAATTATAAACCGATATACTAAAAAACATAATGAGTACATCATACTTTGCTTAATTTACTAGCTTGGTAGGCATTTCCATGTTTTAAGGCCCAGTTTCACAAACGTCGGTTAACTTCTAACCTTAGAAGATTAGCTCACTTCGTCTCTTTCTAATATCCGTTTCTACCAATACCCCTTAATGTGCATACGTTTTTTCGGTACCTTCTAAGTGCATACGTGGGTCTGTCACGTTCAACGCTATTTTTCCCTCTACCTTAAGGTATCTTAAAAAATGTAGAAAAATTCATAAAACAGCTGTCTACATTGTAGTTGATGATTTTATAGTCATTTTGATAAAAATCGTTTATTTAATATCTTCTGACAAGCTTGCAAGTTTCACAGCTACAAACATCACTTTGGCTCGGACGCCGTAGACCCATGTATGCACCTTAAGGGTTAACTTCAATCTTAATTTAACTTTTACCTTTTATCTGTCTCTAATTTTAAGAACTAGAAAAAGATGAAAAGTAAGTTAAACCGCGATTAATCTACATTGATAGAAATGGACACAAGGGAGATGTTATAGAAAGAGACAAAGAGTGGAGTTAACCTAAGGTTAAAAGTTAACCGACGTTTGCGGAACTGGACCAGTGGGCCTTAGATATTATTGAAAGAGACTCAAGCTCATTATCAATTGTTAAAATTAAAAAGACATTCGTTTTTATATATTATAAAACCTATTATCCGGTGTCGGCGTACAATATATGTTACATTGTTACATGTTACATACCGATCTTGTCTCTGTTGAAAGTCCAACCGCCCATGGGCACGCACTTGTCGGCCCATTCGTCCTTGAGCTTGAGCTCCTCAACCTGCTCGTCCGTGAGGCCCATTATGTCAGGTGGTAACATCACGCCGTGCTTAGCCAGCTCCTCGATCTCTATTTTTCACGAAAGAGACAGCCGTGAGAAGAGAGCGTACGAGAGGGAGAGTGAGCGCGCGACCGGCCAAGTTTTAAGTCCGTATAATTATCCCGCGTGACTAATATCACACCGATGCTCAGGATAGATGGGTTCATAAACTCAGGCAACTCGACTTTCTTATTACACGCTGTTATTACCGGGCCGCGAGTGTGCCCCGAAGAGATAATCGCTAATGGATTTTTCACGTTAATATTCCGACTGCGAGGTCAGGGGCAGGGTCTGACGCCGCGGTTCGCCGGTTCACCTCGTGCCACAAAAGCTCGTAAAAAAAAAACAATCGGTTCTGTCCTCGTTGCTGCTTGTACTTAACTTAGAAATACTGTTCAACATTTTCTATAGCTTTGCTCTAAATTACTGAATATTAATTCTATATAAGAAGGCAACAGTATCAATTAAGATAGTGTATATTGAAAGGACTTCATGCTCGTCCGGTATATTAAATCTCATATAAAAAAGTAGACTCAAAGAATGATTTTCTTTATTTTTTAAATTATTAAAATAGAATTATGATTCTTCAAAATGACCGAAATAATTCGGAATTTCAAAAACGTATACTTTATCCTGCTCTATAATACTTAGAATAACTTGCTTTTGTGAAGAATATACGTACGGAGAGAATTTTCTTTTAAAATTCACCTTGAAATCATGGTAGTTGTGGGACAACATGTACCACCAAGAATTTTATGCGAGCTATTAAATATAAAATGTTTGATTAATTTTACTAAAATATATCTAGGAAATTTCAATAACTTTTCAAAATTTACCAATCTGCTTGGTAATTTTTATCACGTTGTTTGTAAAATGTCTTTTGTATATTTTAAAAATTCCTTGGTTGCCAAGTTGTTCCAAGTTTGTAGTGAATTTAAAGGTAAAATATAACAAAAAATTCTCTCCGTGTACATATAATAAATTTACCATAACAAATTCTTGAAATCTTTAAACGACCATTGTAGATCACTGCGATGTCACGTACGACATCGTCCACACTCGCCTCCACGTGGGTATCATATAAAAATTGACTGTCGTCACCTTTCTTCACGTGTAATCTCACCATTTCTGTTCGGGTTAGAACTTTTAATCAAGACTGAAATTTCTGCTCGGTAAGATTAACGTACTAAGTCGCAATTTAATATCTTCGCTAACTCGAGATTTTTAATTGAGACAATGAATGTATTATGACTATCAATTCGATTTAAATGTTGAAATATTCGGCTAAGTGCATCCAGCGAGTTGTTATGAGGAACCACGAGGAACTAAACAAGCCCAAGTATCCAACATATATTCATATTCACCCAACAAAAGCAGCCTGAACGACAGGAAGCGTCCATGGTAACACAAGCTATCGATTAAACAATGCGAATATAGCTGGCTATCAATGTGAGAGAAATTGGAATGAAAAGGTCGTATGATAAATGCTGAAAGAAAAATGAGAATGACCAGACAATCAGTAATAAAAGGGAGACGGATCGATAAGAGAATAGGAAGATATCACTTAATGAGTATATAACTTTGTGTTGCTCATTATTATATAATATACATATTTACATTCTAGTGGAACACGGATTACAAGAATAAAGACGTTCATATATCGTTACAAATATGAAGAAACGTCGACGACGAATCTCTATTGTCATCGCGCTTCTACTGGCGTTTTTGACACAAAAATATGATATATTTGTATGATTACTTAACGTCGATATATAATATATATATATAGTAGCAATTAATAATATATTTTTTAAATATCCTCGGCGCAACGCTGCACAATAAAAATCTATGTCGTAATCCATAATTCTCGGCTATAATGTAAGTGACTAGTATTACGTTAAAATACACTTAGAGTTTCAATTCGATGAGGTGCATCTTACGCAGGTCATTTTCTGTTTGGGGTCCAAACAAAGGTGATCCATGGACGTAACAAACGAATTGGTACTGATCCGTCTCATTTCGACATATCAAATAAAGTTTTGTCGCATTACAAATTATCATTGAGCAACGCGTTGATGCACGATGGAACTTAGCATTCTCTTTCCTTACATTGTTGTCACTTTTATTTCGCACGGCTAACATTCCGTTCAGTTATTTGTTACGCCCACGAGATGGTCCCTATAGTAATTGTTGCATACGGACATGTCGAACGATTAAACATCCTAAGCGCGTGTCTTTAAAGTCGCGAGCGCAATTGGTCGGCTCGCAACGATTCCGGAACAGACACGGCGAAAACGGATATTTTTTTTTCATTTTCATAATTCATAACTCTTAACATCGATACGAGTAACAATGATAATTGCTTATGTCGAGCGGAGTCGTTCGCCACTCGCATGACAGAACAACGAGATTTGGATACTTATGTTTTACTCAAAATCCTTTCGCATTGCTTGAACTGCCGCGGCGATCGTGACCCCGGCGGTAAATCTAAAGATAACGAGTAGAACTGCACGGTGCACTGATTTGTTTACGTCAATCGCTACACGCGAAATATTTTTAATCTCACAAAACTAAAGAAATTTCGAATATTTTATCGATTATAAGTCAAAAAAGTAAAATTGTTTGATGTTATAAAAAAATAGACATAATCGAGACATAACTTTCTCGAAAAGTTGTAGCCACAAATTATATTTGCTTAACTGTATCCTCATGACGTATTTTTTCACACAACAGACAAATGGTGTGCGAAGCAGTGCATCGTGCAATTCCGACAATGAAACGACGTAATCTCTTTTACATACATGTAACAAACACGTGCTTATAAGAGCACATTTATAAATAGACACACGTGTAAATGCGTACGCGACATTTACTTATTCGCTCGTCTATGTAACATTTATGACAGAAGAAGGAAATTCCTCAATCGAGACATATGCAAACTACTACTTGTGATACACTATGTGATAGAAAAATTGGCATTTGGTCCAACAAAAATATACGAAATGCATATGAAATTTGTATTTTCAGACAGCACCCTATCTAGGCTTCGTCCTATTTTTAGGAACCTGACGGAAACATTAATCGATCAACATTGTCATTACAAATGTATTACGTACGAATACCGTCAACTTAGATGCGGTTTCATTTACAGCTTTCACTGTAACTAATTGGTGCATTCTACAAGTCTGAATGATCCTGTATAGCGACATTTTATTATGACAAAACTCGGTCCCACGGATTCATTTGTTCATCTTAAAATTTTCATCAGTTATAGAAAAATGTTTGACACAAAGTCTAATAATAAAATTTTGTTGCACTAAGAAATAAAATATTTGAAAAACAATTTCAGTTATATCGTAATCTCTATATTATAGTTTGTAAAAGTCGAAACAATGACATTTTATATTAGGAAGTTTTTATTGATTAAGATGTTATGAGAAAATATAGTTAATATCATCTCTTATCTTGGTCGTGCTTTCACATATCTCTCTATATCTTATTTTTATCGAAAATATGAACTTGCTACAGTATGGAATAAACCCATGGAGTCGCTATTCTCATATAAACACATACACATAGTCGTCGAAAACACCGAATGACGTTCATCTTCTATCTCACAACCGGAAGCGTTTATATTAAAATGCGGATCAGATTAAAAAACTGCAGCGAGACGCGATTTCAGGAATTGCTGCGATCGGAATTTGATAGAATTGATAAATTCTCAAACAACAACATTAAAATTGCAAAAATAACGTGTCGTCCTTTGTATCCCAAAATGGCTGATTTCGACACGCGTGAGCCATCTTCATTATTAAATTGCTGACTGAGATTGTTCATTCTCATTCTTTATATCCCGTCCCTTCCAACTTTCATGACAAACGGACGGTAAGATCTTTGGACAGTAAACGCGCGTCATACGGGGCATTCTATTACTATACTACTATATGATAAAATAGATTGCTTATCTCAAGTTCAAAAACATTTGCTGAACAAAGCTAACTACGACATCGGTGGGTTTTGGTTACTGATCGATCGAGATTATTCTTCATCGATGGTAGGCTGGACTTGTAGTGCGTCCTTTAGGAGCCTGTGGTCACACTGCTCGTCGGGTACTTGAAGAGTGGACATAGAGGAGGTGGAGGAAGAGGCGGAGGAAGAAGAGGAGGAAGGAAAGGAAGAACCGTGCAACGATACCTGTTGCACGGTACCCTGTTCTCAAACTTTGCTTTCGGGGCCATCGGTGGTATGCTTGAAAGAATTACGGATTTTGCTTAAGTGAAGAGCAGCGATGTGTCCGTAGCTCTTATTGTACCATTCAGGTGTGCGACCCCTGAAAACAAAATTATTCCAATTGGATTTTGCCTAATCCCAAGTTTACTTAGTCTTGTAATTTATTTCAAATAAATATATATAATAAAATAAATAATTAATTTGAAATAAATAAAAATAAATAATTTGCTTTAAGTAAATTTTTGTAAAATACTTCTAAGTAAACGTTAAGAGTCGAAGAAGATTAAAATTATTCGAAAAATATTACTTTGTATCGACTCTGGATAAATGCATAATGCGGGATTTGCCGCTGCCACATGGTTCGATAAGATAACGTGAGGCCAAAACAATGCCACGAGTTCCTCCGAGCATGACAGGGGCGTCTGGATGTTGCACGGATGTTTCGACAATGACGCAAGCACCTTTGGGAAGATCGTTCCGCCAGGATCTGCAAAAATTAATTATACTCGTTAGAAACTGCAAACATTTTTGTAAATAATTCAAATTCTCGGAAAATAAAATATTTATTTATAAAAATACAATAATGCTAAAATGTGTTTATGCATGTATAAATAGGAAGAATAAATAATTTAAATATGACAAATGACGTAATTTAATAATTTTATTAAAGCTTACCTTACTACACAATAATCTCGAGCGGGAAGCGGACTCATGTTCCCGGTGGCGTATTGGAAGACCTCGACATTGGTGTCCAGCTTAGTCACCAGTCTGTATTTTAAAAGTTGGGGATCCCAGATGTGTCTTTCTCTTAGCACACGATGTAACAGCTCGTTTGGCGGAGCTTCGACTTCGGTTGACACTCGCCAGAGACGAAGCGGGTGTCCATCGCCGACCTTTTTGTACGCCATTTCTACGCTATTGTCGGCAGGATTGCTTACCGTGACCCAGCCGCGACTTCTGCTAGAACGGATTGCAGTCTCTGTTTAGCGCGTGCGCATCCTTTATTATTCTATTTATATTATTTACTCATTTGACTTGTTAGACTCGATATACTGTATCTTTCCTACTCTTTCTTTCATTATATTTATATTTGATTTAAAAACATATAGGCCCGTATTCTCAGTTCACTTTTATTGATAAAAGCGCACTTTTATTTTTTAAATGCCATAGTATATGTAACGTGAACTATAGCATCTCAGAATTAAAAGCGCGCTTTTATCGATAAAAGTGAACTGAGAATACGGGCCATATTGTATCTCTAAAAATTCTAAAATTTTTATCCGCTTACATTAATTTTATTTTTAACATTATTTACTTTCACGAATGAATTAAACATAATGACGATATGTACTAACTTTTCTCGCGCTTCCTTCAGCAACGCCGTGGTGCAGGCGTACAGGTAACCCCTCCAATCCTGCTTCAATTCCGAGCCGAGTTCCTCCAGTGCGACCGGAATGCTCTCTTCCATGTAATTAAAGTGACACTGCGTCAGCATGTCCGACGAGACCTGAAAGAACCGGAAGAGGCTTGAACCGTGCCCATCCCACTCGTTCGCGCGCCTAGGATCGAACCGAACCCGCGAGCGATCGCGATCGACGAATGAGACGACGCTTCGGCACTCACCATGAATAATTCACGATGCAACTTGACCAGATACAGAAGACAGTCGTGAGCGGCTTTGTTTTCCGACAGTTCCCGCTGATCGGGAATGCCCACGGTCTTTCGCCTACGTGGCGACACGCTGCTCGACCTGTTGGTCACGTTCGTGTTGCTGTGGTTGAAATGGAACAGGCTCGGGGCTAGACACACGGCCAGATTCGAGGCTGTCATTTGGTTGTAGGGCGAGTTGCTGGCGACGTGATTAAGGAAGTCGAGCAGAGTCTCTAACGCCTCACGATGTTCATCCGGAAGTAGCAACAGGACGCACTGCACAGCATCAGGTCGCAACTCCACCGGTACATCTGCGAAAAAAAAGCGATCCATTGCAAAGTCACGTTTCCCTCTTCGAGCGGTCTGTAAACTGGAAAACAAGCTAGCAAAAATCGCGCATACTTACGTTGAAAGATGGCGATAAACGTCTCCGAGAGCTTGTTGGTCAGCAGAGCCTCCGGCAACTCTCTGAAATACTGTTTGACAAGATCGGCGACGTCAAACGCCTGCTGCCCGTCAAAATTGATATTGTCTCCCTGGGTCTCCGTCATAATTTTCAGCTTCTGTATCCTCGACTTGACGCCGCTCTTTCTGAAGATGCCCACCTGATCCAGAGCGTTGGCTCTCAGCCATCTCAGAGCGATCTGGATACACTTAGGTAGAGCTTGACCGGTTCTCTGTAGAGACAGCAAGAGCGGCACTCCGAAGACCGTCTTGTCCTTGTAATCAGGCGTCTTGATTTTCCTGATGAACTTCGGAAGCTCCCAGTTCCAACCGGTGCGATGAGTCGGACAGTACCGTTCCATGCACGCCGTGAGTTTCAACAACGCCAGTTTCCTCAGGACCAGAAGTTGTCCGCACGACATGGAAGCCATCGCTCTAGGACACAACGGGTCCAAGGGCTCGGGGTAGAGCGACCCTCTCTGGAAACTGTGCCACCTGACAACGGTGCCCTGCTTGTGCCTAGGCGATTCCTCTTCCGGTTCGGAGTCCCTACTGGCCATGGTGGAGCCACTCTCTTGACTGCCGGCTAATTCAGAGCTCCTGGACCTGGATTTTTCTCGGTAGACTGTTACCTCCTTCGACAGCGACTTGTCCCTATGCGAGTCGTCGCGGCGTCGGAAGCTCTTGCGCATCTTGTCCTCCCGCTTCGAGGTCGCCGCCTTTTCCTCCTTGTCCTGCGCGAGCTTGTCGCGATACCTCTGCGACTCCTTGCCGAGGTTCAGGCTGCCGCCGCGGGTATTAATCGGTGAGTTTTTCGCCGGCGTGGAATTTTGAGAACGCTCCTTGGAACTTTGGGAACGCACGGTCACGAACTCCAGCACTTTCGCGTGGTTGCTGTTAGCGTCGCGGAAGTACCGATGTCGCCAGTTCGTCGGCTGGCATTCGGAGTCGCTCAGCGTGCCCTGGTCCTCCCTGCCGCGATGTAGAAATCGGCGGGCGCGATTCATCTTCGTGCGGGTCGGCTTCGGTGTCGGTCCACCGCCCTGCGAACCGTCCGAGCAGTAGCTGGAGGAGTCGTCGCCGAAGGGGCTGGGCGCGTTCGCCAGCGGCGACGGCGGTAAATGATAGGGTGAGGCCGGGAGGGTGACCGGCGAGCCGGGAATTTGCAGAGACCCGGCCGACAGGAGTTCGTTGAAGGACACCGGTGCCGGGCCCGTGGGCGACACGTCCACGCAGTTCAGCTCCTTCATCTTCTGCTGCATGGACATCACGTCGAGCACCTGGGGTCCGCTGATCACCACCCCGTCGCGATTCTGGCGCTTCCGCCGCCGCGACTTCAGGGACTCCACGCGCCTCAGGAAAGCCTTCGCGCCGTCCCGCAGCCTCTCCGAGCCGGACCTGCGAAATCGCGTGCCGTTCTCGTCGGGCACGGTTCCCGGTGGCAAACTGCCGTACCGCAGATTCTCCAGCATGGTGTCTTCCGCCTCTTCCGCCTCCAGACGATCCTCGATGGAATCGTCCTCAGACGCGGCGTTCTGCCCGGCGATCGCCTGCAGCCTCTCGACGTTCGCCGGTGTGACGTCGCCTATGCGCGACCAGCGTCTCGTCTTTTTCTCGAAGGTCCATTTTTCGCTCAAGGCGCACTGCGTGTCCTCGTCGGATTCGTCACCGCCGCCACTCTGTATCATAAATAACGACACAAAATTTAAAATAAAACGAGTTTTATATATAACAACCAATATATTATGATAATTATAATATATATCAACATGATATTTCCTTGAAGTTGTATTACAATGTTCTATAATAAGTAATAACATTTTTAAAAATAGTTTATTAATTTTAGCCACGGCTAAAGCATTAGATTTGAACCGATTACTGTGCAGATAGCACTCATAATAATTACTATATTTATAACAAGAGTGTCATAGTTATTCTGATTGACCTAAATTTATAAGCAAAAAACGCTGGCAAAATGTGATTCACCAGTCTGAATCACGATCCGGATCCAGCTGAATCTGGATCCGGGAACTTGATTCGAACGAGAATTCCATTCGTACGTGCGGCTTTCGCGAGCGGGGGCCTTCGAGCCCATTTATTTCGCGCGGAGGATAATCCTGTCGCGTGGCAAGGTGCGATTCCGGCAAGCACAAAGTAAGTAATAAACTAGCCGGTCGGCGCGTGTAATCCGTAAAAGCCTGGGCGTTTCTTCCGCGGGATTACGGCGGACTAACAAAGTGGGCCCGAAAGAACATATTTGACTCACGTTATCCGACGTTTATACGAGAGAGAAACGTTACGCTCGAAATAAATGATACTTATCGAACGCTTAACGAACGATGGTGTTTCGTAATCAGTTCGTATATAAGCAACGAAATTAAGGACCGCCGGCCATTGGAGAACAGGCGGATCGCGCCCAGTGCTCTATAATTAATTGTAGAAAGTCTTCCGTGCGCACTTTTACCGCTCGTAATCGGCGATGGGGTTCTTGAGGTCGCAAGTCAAGCATTTCTGCTGCCCTCGATAGTAAAGAGAAAAAAGAAATTACCGGCTCGATAACCACGAGGTCATCAGCTCGCGTAATAAGAATTGAACGGTTTCCGAAGAACCGACAGACCGGGAGATTTTTCGACGGAAGTCGCTATTATCATGTTAATTATGCGCATCAACAAGGTAAAAAGAAAATTTCATTATTTTATGGAATCAGAATATTGCCAAAAAATATGAAAATTAAATAATCTTGTGTGAATGTGATAGGTATATAATAATTTTCGTGACATCAGTTTTGTAGCCCATCAATTAAAAAAGTGTTACAGGAGGAAACATCCTAACTTTCCGTAACGTCAAAACAGTTTACGTCCTAATTATGTCTCCTAAATTAAATTTCATTGTGCCGTCTGAAATTTATGGCCGGCTATTACTGACTTACACCATTTCTTCACTCAACGACCCGTCAGACGAACTGACACGAACCCAAACCGTGTTCCTAATTCATTTTGGGAAGCTTCGCCGTTCGGGAGAACGATCGCACGCTTTTATCACCGCGGTAAATCCCGTTTTATATAGGAAACACAGCATTCCCAAGGCAGAGTTACGATATATGTCGTAAAAAATAATTTACTAGAACGATCTCGCGCGGCGCGACGCGGTGGGTGATGCTCTCGAAATGGGTTTACAGGTCTCCGCCGCGGTGGACGAAGAAACGAGCAGGGCTTCGCCTTTTCGCGTCTCTCGCAATATCTCTCGTTTTTTCCTCGTTCGATTACGCGAGTGACCGAATAATAATGAGAGGCAGCGCTTCTTCTCGAGGATGTGGGCCACGGATAAAAATACGCGGCATTGCACGTGCGGGATATCGGCCGGGAAATAAAGCGTGGGCGACGCCGGCAGAAAATAGATTTTTGAGATTTCGGAGTGCATTTCGCGCTCCGTGTTGGCCTAACGCTGCAAGGTGGGGCAGGCTTTCGAAATTCTTCCGTCGAAGCGACGGAAATAAAATCGGCCGGATGACGTCCGACAGCGACGTCGTCGTCGACGACGACGACGACAACGAGGACGACCGCGGTGACAAATGTCGGGTCTTTGATGAGGCCTGCGAGGCAAGGTTCACGCCGATGTAAGGCGCGGTATAATTGCGAAACTATTTTTGCGTCGGTAATTATTCCTTCCGGTGGCCCCGTGCGGAATAATATAAATAAAACCGCCCCCTTCGCGCGCGAAAACGCATAGGAGTGGCACGTTTCTGATACTCTTTTAGTGGCGCAAAACGGGCTGCCATCAATCATTCAGAAATTGGTTTTATAATTTATTTAAAAGTGATCGAGACGATTGAGAAGAAAATGCAAAATGCACTCCGATAATACAAGAATGCAATTTTTACAACGCTCTATTTCTGATTTCATTATCTTATAATAAGGATAATTTTTACTCGAGTTAGAGGAGAATAAAGGGAAATTATATAAGAAATTTTATTTATATCGATGTTTATGTTTCAAGTAAGCGCTTTAAAAAGAATCGCATGATTTTCCTTCCGATAACCCGTCGCATTTCTTGTAAATTGTGTATTCGTAGCGCTCCGAGAAAATTCCGACGGAGGGCATATAATTCAAAACGTGATCCTCGCTTCTTAGATGAGAAACGCGCGCGTGTGTGTGTGTTAAACGGTGCCACCGTGCAAACCGTGCGAGGCGTTGCCACGGTGAGAAACCAGGTCCATTGTCATGTAGCGTGGATCACGTGAAGTTTCACACACACGTACGCTCCGTGTGTGTGTGTGCGCTTCACGTGAAAATACAAAGGCGTCAAGTTTCGTAACGAGAAGCGATGTGTCGGTCCTATTGTTAGAAAGCCAACCGTCTCCGGGGCGCACGAAAAGACGCCCATTTCGGCTTAGTCACCTCATGGGGAACTGACGAGATACCACGAGAAGTCGCAGGGGTCACCGTGTCGTTTCTCTTTCCTCGGTGACGGAGCAACCGGGGCACAGCTCGTGCTAGATGAGCTGATCGGGAAGACGGATAACAGCCGCCGCGCCGCGCGCCGGAACGAAAAGCTCTCGGATGCGTGAATGCCGATAACAACTTTCCGGGCTAACACAAACTGGAAGGCTAAATAGAATCCCTCGTTCGTGAATTGCGATAAATGCTTGGCATCATGACAGAGAGAGAGAGAGAGACTGATGAGAGTACAAAGTATCCATTATGCTTTCAACGCGTAAAATTAATGGTTTACTTTGGTTTATTGACACACTTCAGAAGCGTTTAAGTTGATGAATTTCGACGTACAGTTCATATTCCGAACGTTTTCCTTGATATAAACGCAAATTAATATAGACCATCGTACACTCAATTAACAATAAAAGAGATCAATAAAAGGAATCATACTTTAGTGCTTCCAATTTCTATCTCGTGTCTTGCTTCGATTATTTTTACTTCTTCCCCGACATTTCGCCATCATTAGATATTATACCGGCGTCATGCCTGACGAAGGGCGAGACGGCGAGACGACTCTGCGAGCCATCGACGAAGGCTATATGCATTTACGTCGAGGAGGATCGACGCAATAGACATTCTCCGTCATCCTTCTCCGAGGAGGATGCATCTTTCGTAATGCATCTAATGCGCGAGCATCGGACATCGGCATACGACTCTCTCCTTCTCACTCTCTCTCTCTCTCTCTCTCTCTCTCTCTCTCTCTCTCTCTCTCTCTCTCTCTCTCTCTCTCTCTCTCTCTCTCTCTCTTTTTCTTTGTCATGCATAAGTTTCGCGGCCGATTACCGTCCGTTCGGTACTTAGATCGTTCGCTCGCATGCACGTAGGTATCTGCGTTTCCGTTCCGGCGCGTTACTACGCGAGAGACGTGACGATACCCCCATATACGTGAGTTATTTCCGCGCGGCACTCAACGAGCCGTGTCGCCCCGCCGTGTGTACGGCCGACGTCACTTCCGTCTAAGCAGGTTGAACAAACCGTCCGTCCGTCGTTTTTCTGGGCCCGGACGGCCCGAGATATACGCGCAAATACATCTCGCATACATGGAAGGACACTTCGTTACGCAAGAGGAAAAAAATTTCAGTTTTACTTCCGTCGAGTGTGTCTTATTAAAATGCATCTCTCATTTTTTTTGCGACTTATTTAATGTCTCTGCGAGAGATGTGTAATATTATTTTGTTACGTAAAACTTACGTAAAACTATATGAAATCATAATCACACGCGTAATTATTTTACATTATAAAAATTTATTATGCATTAAAAATATATGACTCGAATACAACACATATTATCGTCACTTTATGGCGCATAAAATGTAATTATACGTGATATTAAGCGACAGACTGGTCTAATGAACATTCTAATTCTTTACTGTCTTACAAGCAATTATAACAGACGCGCACAAATTGTAGTAAAATACTGTATCCATTCGTAAATGGATGTTGTCGGAATAATTGGTCGTGTTGGATTACCAATTAACCAGCTGTCGTATCACGCGATGGCATTAATTTAATTTACGACGCCCAGAAGAAAGCGGCCTGTCGCAGCAGGTAAATTCAGGAACTCCCCCTTTCACAAAATTAACATTGATTTTAACGCAGCTGTTTAGTTGCCATATCTATGTATATCGTTCTTTAAGTGCGACCGATTAAAGTCTCCAATTTAAGAGCGAGACTTAATACACGGCGAGTATATTAATTTAAATTCGGTTATAGATACAGCTAAAAACAAAAAAAAATAGAATGTTGCTCAAATCGTAAAACAACGACCATTCCATACAATATTATAACACGCAAAATTTTGAACGTGATAAATTAGTAGAGTCTAAAAAAATATCTGAAAAATACAAAGTGTTGATCCAATTTATTTAATCTGCAAATATTAAATGTATAAACATTCATTGTTCCGAATATCCTTATACATGTAATGCATATATTGTTGATAGTTTTCTGTAATAAATTCTGTAAATCCTATATGACTTGTACGTTGGTATTCATATTCGCAAATCAACAATACGATTTTAGCGAATTGCAGAAACGAGCGGTGCAATTGCCAGTTGCGCCATGAAAGAAGGAAATCGTGATGCCGGACAACGTCGAGGAAAAAGAGGTCGCGGCTACAAATTCAATGACGACCGGTTGATACGTCGCTAACAGGGGAGCTTATATTCGATGTTTCGCGTAAAGAAACGACCGGCACGGCAAACCGTACGATCCTCGAGGGCTCGTCACTGAATCACGATTGTCAATGAAGAAATCCACGACTGCAGTTGCGACTGCAGCCGTGACTGCATAGCCGCTCAGCGATCAACGGAAATCCCTGGAATGTCGGTCTCCTCTACTTCTTCTGCCGTCGTCTCGTTCGCAAGTACGACGATAACATACTTTCGAATCGAGAATTTTAACTCGCGGAATCGACAATGCGCGGCAAGGAGCGCGGCCAGTTTTTGCTCGCACAATTTGTTCGCGCTCGTTTCTCGAAATGCAACGGCCAACAGTAGAGCGTGGAAAAAGTATATCTGGAGCGTCGAAAAGATATGTGGTGCCCGCGATAATATTTTATTCCCGACAGAATTCGTGAAACCGATTCTTAATAAAAGATTCCATATCTCTTTCTCTCGTTCTTTCTATAAATAAATCCAGGAAAAACAGATTCGTATCGAGTTTTCCTCAAGTCTATTTTGCGCTGACTGAAATGCTGAAGTCTAAGTTTAAAAATTCGATACACGAAGAGAGAATTTTTATCGCGTATACCACCCAGAGCGAACGAAAACATTCGGAAATCTAGGTCATCTCACCGCTCTATGGTGGTTCTAAATTTGGGCCGTACGACCACCGTCGTATTATAGAAGCTTGCGGCCTGTCGCGATCAGTGACACTCGATTTGCAGTGGCCTAACGAGTACGAATGGCCCGTCATTGTGTGGAACATATATCACGAAATTCAATTAGCCTAACGTCAAAAAACCGCCACTCAAACGGAGGCCACGGAGATATATTTATGCGTCATTTTCATTAACGAGACGCCCGCCCGTCCAATTTTAAGAGTCAAAGAAGTAAAATAAATGATAGAAGTTACAGAAATAAAAATACAAATAGATATATTGAACAGTACGTAACGCTCATTCACATGTACCTAAGAATGCATGGATGTAATAAAATACCTATACTGAGAAAAAAATTGTCTGCATTTTAGTAAATATTAGTTTACAACTGTTACTCCATTTACTAAAATAAAGAAAAAATTTTCCATTTTTTCTCAGTGTATTAATATCGACTTAAAACCAAATTTTCATTATTTTTTATTTATTATGTAATTTATTATTTCCATAACTTTTTAATTTATTGTTGACTTAACTAACAATCTAACTTAATTAACAAACAACTAGCAAGTGATATATTAAATTGCTTTTGTATAAAATTACACAAATCTATATAAATCTCGCTTCCTCGAAATAGCAAAAGTACGACGACGATCAATGTATTTTCCTACGGAGATTCCGCGCGAATCCCCGCAAGAAAATCGCGCGATGATACTCCCGTCACGCCTCATTAATCCCGACCACTTCCATCGTCACCTCCATCGTCCCTTACTTCCGGTATCATTAACTAACGAGCGGTTCGTGGGGCGCCCTAACGGTGAGTAAATCCTCGTTTGCGAGAACCAGCTCGCCTGGTCGGTCGATCGATCATTCTAATCGCGAGGAGGTATTAGGACAGCGTCGGTTTCAGCGATAATTCTCGGCTTGGAACTCTCGTAGGAGTTTCTCCTGATGCGCGCACTGTGTGTAAATAGCACGCGGCTGCATCCGGTGTAACAGAGACATTCGAGTGGGAGTCAGATCGATACACGCGATGCGTTTCGATGCTGCGATTAATCTCGCTATTAAAAAAATTGCCATGTTGAATTCAATATGTGTTGCTTCTCTCTAATTAAAATAATTATATAATATATGACATATTATTTAGTTTTTTTTCTCTAAAATAAAATTTAATAAAGTTTACGGTAATCGCGCACGGAGAGAATTTTCTCTTAAAATTTACCCTGAAATCATGGTAGTTGTGGGACAACATGTACCACCAAGAATTTTATGCAAGCTATTCCGATTAATATCTACCATAATAAAAAAATATTAATGTCTATTACATTAAAATATAAAATATGTTTGATTAATTTTACTAAAATATATCTAGGAAATTTCAATAATTTTTCAAAATTTACCAATCTGCTTGGTAATTTTTATCACGTTGTTCGCAAAATGTTTTTTGTATATTTTAAAAATTCCTTGGTGTGTTGCCAAGTTGTCCCAAGTTTGTAGTGAATTTAAGGGTAAAATATAAAAAAAATTCTCTCCGTGCGATTGACTTAAAACGATTAAAGATTGACGGATTGGCCAGACTCCGATTTGAATGCTCCTACGTTTGCGTATACGACTTCGTTGCCACGCCAAGGCTTCGCGCACGACGACGGCGCGGCGCGGCGCGGCGCGGCGACGCGCTGTCTGCTCCGTCGGCCGTTTCTCTCGATGCTTCTCTCTCGACTCTCTCGCAAGAGAGAAATCATCTCGCAGCATCCCGCTCATCTTGTCCCTTTGCCCGAGGCGGTGGGTGCGTGACACTTGTTTAACACGCGTGACGTGTCCACATGTGTGTGCGGGTAAACATTTCCAAAGAAAAACATAAAAACGGAGAAAATGCCGCGGCTCTTTTTATCGTTATTTATTACCATGAAAATGTCGCTTATTAGACGTTCTCTGAAATAGATCCAGAGAGTGTAAGAACGTGGTATAAAGAAAATTACAAGGTAAGAAAATACACATTGCATTTCACATGAAATTACCGCGTGCAAAATTCAGGATTAAGGTATAATCACAAAATGGACTTAGATTTTTAGGACTTTAAAATAGAGAGAGTTAATTATTATTAATTGTGATTTAAGCCTGAAAATCGCCAAGCTTGCAAGATTTTAATCCTGCGAATAGTCTTGGTATTTTTTGACGTTAAAAAAAATATCTCTTTGGAGCTTCATGTATTCAGAGACTGGCTTCGATTTCCGTCTTCGTGTTACATATCGCAATCTGCGGCAGCCGATCCGACTTTTAACATCGTCTGACGTAGCGGTTTTTAATCCGACAAGTACCCATTGGATTGCGATTAAGTTGCGGCGCGATACAACGGTTCCGTGCGGTCGTTGCTTAATTTAAACAACCGCAAGAGGTATCGCGGTCTTCATCACAGTATGACTTACGCTAATTGACTTCTGAACGGTCCGATGGAGATTTATGGTAATATTGCCGACTCTCGGCCGCGAGTGCTAATTGCTCGCGGTTCCACGAGCGGAGCAGTCGCGATAACTGCACCACTTGTAAATAAAGCATCGCGATTTGACGGCATGTCAAATGCCATGAATGGGCGCATGTGGTTGAATACTAGAAAGAATCTAGCTTCTAACATGCCTGGAAAGTAGAGCCATATTAGAACTCCGTTTTTTTTTTCCTAACGAACGACAGTCTAACGATTAAAGCATTTTTATACCGGTATCCCTGCAGTTGTTAGGAGTTGATTATATTAATATAATATTAGTATAATCTTATATTAGTATAATTGTCGGAGTTAATTATATACTAATACAATATTAGTATAATTTTATATTGGTATAATTTATACTATTATAATAGTATATTATTAGTATAATATTATTAGTAAATAATAACACATTAATTAATAGTTTGTTATTATACAAGTATTTATAGCGAACAGTAATTTATAGAGATAAAGTACGACAACGAGTACATTTAGTGTTTCTAAAATTCTTGGAAAGAGATGCATTGAAGATTCCGTTATATGCCTGGTGTTACAATCCAGCCCGGCGCGCGATTAAAAGTTGAGACCGTTTTCTCGGTAATCCTCTTCCGGCGAGCATGAGAATGGCGATTATGCTGTGCAGGTGCACAGCGGCGGTCTATTAAAAACTAGATCCGCGCCGGGCGTGCACTTCTCGCGCTCAGATCGTTATAATATAACGGTGCGGCATAGAAATGCGCATATGCACGAGCGTGACAAGCGGACATTTATCCTAGCGCTAATGACCGTTTCCTGTCGTCCGATTTCTGCGGTATATGCCACCGTAGAAACGCGCCCGTCTCCGCTCGGCCCGATCGCTCGATAAGGAGTTCCCCGGGTCAGGGAGCTCTCGTCGTTGCGAACCGACATCCCGCTCGGATAATCATCGCCATCCTCGTCGTCATCCGAGGACGTGTACTTTCTACACGCAGAGACCGCGTTTGCAGAAGAAATGACACGCTTTCGGCGCGGGTTCCGACGAATCGGACGCGCTAATTATCGAGCGTGGGTACTTTCCTCTCACGCGGCACCGTAGGGTAATTACGGTATAAGCCGAGCTGTAACTGGATTAATTTGCGCGAGAGATAAGAACGCGAAGCTTGTTAACATCTTGGTTGAGTTGAGAGCAAGCCGTGCACCGCTGTCGGAAAATTTATATTAGGCAGGATATGTATTTTATGACGTAATTTTTTAAATATAATTTATATCAAGTAATAAACGCGAAGAAAGTAAAATATGACTCTTTTAAATGTCATTTATGTATGTTTACGCTGAATGTCACAAGTATGCCGCGTTTATGTTCATATAAAAAATGTGTTTATACTGTTTTGCAGTGCATTCGTTTATATTAAAATTTTCATTTTTATATATATCTAAATATATATCTAAATATAAATTATATTACATCTAATAAAAATATCACTTTTATTTAAATTATAGGAAATTAAAAATTCCTAAAAGATTTTACAAAACAGATTCTATTTTTACGATATACAAATATTTAAAAAAATATTTAAAGAATTATAAGGAATTGACAAAAACACTTTCCACATGAAAGTTGTTACGAAGTAAAAATCGACTGCAGATTGATTGAAGAAACGGTATATAGAAGGAAGTGCGGTGAAACCCAGAACACAAACGTCGAACACGAACTTCGGCTTAATGAGACGTATTATATACACTTTGCGCTGCGAACGAACGGCGCGTTTTTCCGAATACATACATAAAATTTACGGTGCACCGACCGTCGTGCCATGGGAAAAAGCGCGGCGCGCCGATACGGGTATCGGCGGTAGAAACGGGGCAAGTCGCGTTCGCGTTCGCGCGAATTTATGGCAACCGGTTTGCGCGATCGACGGAGGAATGTCGGCTGTCGTTTGCGCCTGTCAACTCGCGCGAGAGAAAGAGACGCATCGTTGTCGTCGCTTCGTTCCCCGTGTCGCGCCTTCCCGACAATCCGTGGCACTTTTCAAAGAGAGACCGAGGAGAGAGAGAGAGAGACGATGCCTCGGAAAAACCGCAGATAATGATCGATATTTCCTCGAATGCTGGAGGGAAAATACGGTACCTTCGAGTCTCCATGAATCAGCTATCTCTATAGTAGGACAATTTAAGTTGTTCATCGTTAACCGTTCACTTGTGACTCGCATTCACGCTCAGGTATGCCAGGTATTATTATCCCGACAGAATGAGCGTATAATGTCAGATGGGTCTCGAAGGATCGGAATTTATTCATCCACGTCAAGAATATTGAAACGCCTTGATCCAGGAACATATGGCTGGCATAAAACGCGAACGAACAGTGTTGTTCACTTTTCCTTTTGCCTTTACGATTCCCGGTTACGATTCCAGAACGAAATTACGAAACTAAAATTACGAGAGATCTTATCATGGAGAAATGCGAGGAGTCTAATAAGTGGAATTATTTCAATTAAATTATTTTAATATACGTAAAACGATATACCGTATGCAGGTTGAATAAATTTTATAACTACTGTCAATCCTCTATTAGCGCACAATGTTACAAAAGTTCTCGGGTATTATTACTGACTACCGTGTGCCCTGCCAATGGTGTGACGACTGCGATATGCAGGTGCGACGTGGAACCGTGCCGCGCAGTCTGCCAGCACGGCGTTCTCCGCGGTTGCGTGTACCGAACCTGTTTCCAGGTTTTACGCACCGGCGAAGCCCACGCCGGCAACCCGGGTGCATACATGTATGTAATTACGTGTACCACCACTCCTTCCCCTGGCTGAACGCGTTCTGAATGCGAGAGAGCGTCCGTAACGTTTGGGCGGAAAGAAAAAGCGTCGCATAGGAAAAAGGGGAAACCGACGGAAAAGGGGCGGCCACGCGTAAAAAGAGAAGAAGATAGATCAGAGAAGGCAAGACACGATATAGAAAGGAAGAAAAACCGACAGACGGGGTGTAGAGAGAGGAAGAAAAGGAAGACGCAGAGGAAACACAGACTTAAAGTGGATAAAAGAAAATCAAGTGAAATAAGAAAACCATGTGCGGACGCAAAAAACTAAAACCGACAAAAGAAAAACGAGGAGAGAGGTTCGTGTGAGGAGAAATCTACGGTGATATGGAGGGAACGAAGTGAAGTAGGAGAATGGGGAGAAACTGAGAGACAGCGAAGCGCCAAGACGCAGAGAAAAAACGGGGGAAAAAGGGGGAGAGGCAGTTGGATAGATAGTATTTTATAACGACTTTCCTGCCCGGTAATTAACCGTTTGCCAATTAATGAGTCGGCCGCGAAATCCCTCACTATAACTCGGACTCTGCCTCCCTCTTTTTCGTCCGCGATACTCTCGCTTGCGCGAGCACATGCATGTAATCACGGCACGTGTGTCTGTGTCGCGGTAAAGGCTGCATAAAAGCTGGCCAACGCGCCGGCAAATAATTACTCTCAGCTCTCTTGTTGTCCTCCTGTATATTCGCGAGGATAGGACGTCGATGATACTTCTACGTGTCTCTCCTCTTCCTTCCATCCCTGTTCAGCATTAGCGTGCGCTCGTTTAACGTGATTGCAATTTTCGTGCTCCCCGTAAACGCGAGTTAACAAGCCAGCAATCAATTTAATTTGCCGCACTTTCTAAAAGTTTAGAAGTTTTGCTCATATCTGCTGTGTATGTATTAATAACTGAAAGATAGTAATGCATGATAGAATTTGATTAAATAAAGGATATATATTAAGTTGATATTAAATATATCCTTATTAAATTATTAAATTAATAATTCTACCTTATTAAATTAATTATTTTACCGTGACATTAATAACAATGCACTTTAAAAAGAGCTTCCCTTCATAAATGTTAATATGTGTTTGTATTGTGTCATGTCTATTTACGTTTACATGCCTTAAATTCAATTAAGATAACAGCAGTTTCAGCATAAAATAATATCGATTTAATAATTAATTCGGAAATTATGATTTTATTATAGAACATCAAGCCACACAAATCTTCTTAACACAACCTTATGATAAGCACAAATAGCTTGAGATACGCACCCTCTAAATGGCTCAATTTATTACCTTCATCAGTGCGAACGGCGTAGCTCCAGAGAAGCAGCAATTTTCAAGAACCAGATCGAAGTAGGGCACGAAAACATGGTCGATCGAGCACAATAATACGACCGCTGTTAAATCGACCCAATTGCCGCAAATTGCCACTTTCGTTGATTCGACAAACACAGGGATCGAGAGGCGCGCGCGCGCGCGAGAGAGATCTCATTTTCGGCGGTCACGGGCGCAGAGAGTGAAAGCTTTTATTAATAACAATTATAGGGAGGATCGAACGAAAACGACTCGGACCTCCGCCGGCGAGAGAGGAAAAGGGACCCGATCGTCTGACAGCGAAAGTCCGGATATCTACTACTCCTTTACACGAATTATTGTACGCCGCCACGCCGCGCCGCGTCGCGCCGCGCCGCTGCTACGTCGCTTTACCAAATTAAGTTACGCGCGACGCTCGCGTATAAATTATTCCTATAAAACGCATCAGTCATTCCTCCACTTTCTCCTGCCCGCGTACTTATATGCGTTACGCACGCGAAGATCCGGCCGTAAAGAAATTCTTTCGCATTTCCATAATCTTATGGAACTGACGCAAGCATATTCTAGTATCGTTTGAAAATTCGAAGTCACGCTATTGCGGCATTTCAGAGTATTGATCTTTCCCTCCGGGAAGATTTCATGCTGAAGAAATTTCCTCAGATTCTAGATTCATTACACAGCAAAGAAGAACGAGAATATTTCAACGTAAAACGGGAGGGACTATCGCACGCTCGTCTGTCGGGGAAAATAAAGACTACGGGAAAATGCGAAAATCGAACGAATCTATTCAATGCAATCGCGCGTGCAGTCGCGATGATTCCACGGCGGATTACGTTATTGTGGAGCGAGAGCTAGGAACCTCGTCACGACTCGTTCATTCAGTCACGGACAATGTTACGTGTCGCTTCCTCGTATCGATCAATCGCACGTTTCGCGAAGCACGTTTCGTACCAGAATCGTTTCGCGAGAACGTCAACGCCGGAGGGCCTCCGCTCCGCCTTTTGCTTTCGTAAGGCCTTCGATTCGGTAGATCATTACACTTCACGTGCGCACGTCTCATCGGGGCGGCTAGCTTTCACCCGGTAAAACGCATAAATACGTCGGTCAGTGCTTTCCATTCGGAGTGCAAGGTCGACGTCAGCCGAAAATTTTATTTAAAACGCCTTCTGGCCGGAGAGTTTAATTTTCGATGTTGTCGAGATAAAGAGAAGGAATATGAGGAAGCAATAAAGATACTCATCTTTATCTCAGAACATTATATATATGTTGAATTTTATGCGTTAAACCTGCTGCTTCTCTTAAATTTTTTACACACCGCAATTATACACGCACATACACGCGCGACTATACTATATTACATGACTAAAGAATACATGTGAAATCTTCTCTTGCAATTTTCTGAAAGAAGCAAAAAAATATCTTAATGCTTTAATGCTTTAAATTTGTATCATCTCATATTCCTACAACTTTCTCACCGCAAAGAAAACACATTACGTTAATTGCCACATCTTCATTATCACGAAATAGCCCAGGGATAATTTTAATGGTATGTCGGCACGTCACACCCAATTCTGGCATTTTGTAAACTGATCTTACCTAATGCGTTACGAGGACTATGTAAGCGTAATACTGGCCGCATGACGAAGGTGAGAGCAATTTAGCGGCCGCGGTCTAAAACGGGCGAATAAAATTACCTGGCTCGCGCGAGGATCAATGGGCCTTGGGCGCAAATCAGGTCAATGCGATAACAAAATAGTAAGACATAGGCAGAAAATAAACCGCCTTAGGAACTTGGCACTTTCCCCCACGGTGATATTGCACCGCGGTATTTTCTGCTCGGTATATTTCGATTAATCTCAATCCAGCGGCTATAAACACCTCCACAACGTTTCATTCACAGTTGGAGGTCGCGCGATCTAGCGACAATCATAACTATCGATTCAAAGTTTTACAGTCTTACAGTTCTGGAATTTAGTTTCTCATAATCTTTTTAGAATCTTAACATTTCGGAATCTGAAATTTCCTAAAAAAAGATTCTCTACTTGGAAATCTTCATATAAATATTCAGTTATTTTCACACAATCTGGAGTTTGCTTGTTTTGTAGCAAATAAGACACTAACGAGCGTAACACACTTTTATATTACAGTCTCGATATTTAAATTCAAGAATTATATTATCGCTTAAGAGTTTATTTTATATGAAAAATATTTACATTTCTTTGTGGATTAAAATCGTATGCATTTCGTTTAAAGCACGAAATGTTACACCGATCGTATTCGACGTATGCACAAAGCCCTCATACGATAATCTTTGCTCAAAAAGGCGACGAACCGACAATCGTCTAATCGATCTCGCAATACGAGTATCTTGCGAGTCACCGTGGCTACAAATTTGGCAAGACTTTCGCGCGTCAGCGGCGACCAGACGCTTCGCGTACATATCCGTTCGTACCAAACGCGTGTGCGCGTAAAACGCGCTTTCTCCCCATCTAAGGACATTTGCTTGAAAAATCCTTATGCCAGTTTACTCTGCGGTCCGTTTTGCGCACGGTCGCCACGCCAGATAAATTTTCTATTTATTAAACATACAACCGTGCGTAACGATCCGCGCTGGCTTCCGGTAAGAGCTCGCCACTTGTCGCAGTTGCTGCTGGCAAACACGCATATGCGTGAACCCTTTATGGGCATGAAAGTCGTCGATCATGCTCAGTACCGTAGTATCATCGATCGATTAATCCTGAAGTCCTTTTTAAATTTTAAATTAGCTACGGTAGATCCCAATGACACAAAATAATCCTTGCTTGGTAGGACATGTTATATATCGTGCAGAAACGAAGACTTTTAGGTAAAATGTTACAGATGTTGGAAAATATCTTAGAAATAAAATCAACACTTTTAAAAATATGTGCAGTTTTAGTAAAAACAGAGTTTTAAATATCGCAAGAAGACCGCAAATTTAAAATTTATTTCGAAATTATCGTTCAGCGTATCTGGGGTGTTGTGGTACGAATTGACCTCTCCGCCATTCGGAGCAACTCTTCCGAAAGTTAAATGTCTCCCTACAGAAGAATTGGCATACAGACGACCGGATAATAGCCCGCTTTCGGTTCGTCACGCGCGATAGAGCAAACTCCAAGGAGCTTATCGATGGATTGCAACCGGCCAATCGATCCATTATTCATTGCTGATCTCAAAACCGAGATCAATACGCGATACGATACACAAATCAATGTCGAAACTCAGCAGTCTACAAAGACACGATCGATATTTGCCATGATATCATCTCTTTTGTGGCATCGGCATACGTTTCTACACGTGTACAAATCCGAGCGATTCTCCTTTCGCGATCACACGGATAGATCCACCGCGATCTCGGTCGGGCCGAGCCGGATCATATAATTGATTTAGACTTTCGTCGAAATGCTTTTAACTCTGATTTGCGATGCGTGCTCCTTCACCCCAGAGTTACGGTAGTGAACGCTTCCTGCTCTCTCTCCCGAGAGCGGCCCAATAACACTCCCACTCGGTAATTCGCACAGATTGATCTTTACGATCACCGCGCCGGCCCGTAGATTCGCTGCGCTTATTTCGGATTAGCTGTATTTAATCTGCGTAGTACACGACGGTGGAGTCAAAATAACATGATTGTGGGTCATCGCACCCCGACCGCTCACGTACGACTGGGATCTTACCGATGTATGCGCCGCGTAAAGTAAAATTCGTACAAGAACACGAAGAGACGCAGAAACGCTTTTAAGTTATAATTCAACTAGCTATAGTTAGATAGATTTTTATCTCTCAAGCATCCGATTAATTAAAAGTAATATCGAACTATCTCCGAGTTGCAATAACGATAATATTTTCGCAGTAATAAATAACATGATAAATTTTATAGATTTTAAATCATTATATGTATTGGTATTTATTGCCAGACGTCGTTACGATACATTTAATTGCGTATCCAGCGTGCGCTTTCCAAAGTAATTAACTACGAATTTATTTCCGTCACGTGACAACTGTTGATTGCTATTCCGTTCATTTGTTCACTGTTCCACTCAGATAGTCGTAAGAACAGTACACACGGGTGCTTTCATCTAGTGCATAACAATGACCATATGTGTGAACGTGTCATAAAAGTCATAATATGTGACTCAAATGTCGATTTGTCATAGATTACGAAGCAAGAATATGAGAGTGGCTAACGTCTATAATCGTATAATATATACTCCTATACACTATTTTATCTACTTTTTTAATTTAATCTTCAAAATTTCATTATTAGCAAAGTGTTATCAATCGCATTATCACGCAACGTGCTATTTATCATTTATATCATTACATATAAACTCAACTCATTAAAATTTTTACCATTTTAATTATAAAACTGATATGTTAAATCAATGATAAACATTAATAATAGAGAAACCCACGCGCGACGTCAAAAAGAAAAATTGTAAAACGTGACATTTGAATCGTTTCCACCATGGAATTCTATAAGAAACATTTAAGTACCCTTGTCTCCTCTAACTGACCCCGGGCTCTAATCTGACATTTCCGTCTTGAGGTCTCCTCTAGATCTCATCGTCTATCGGGAAATTCTCAAGAGAACGCTCGAAGAGAGAAGATGCGACGAGAATTTCAAGGAAACCTTTAAAGATGGAAACTGCGAAGAAAAGAAAAATAAGTTTGCGGAGGAATAGGGCAAAAATAGCATAAAAGTAGCGGAATCGAAATTATTCCCGCAGCAAATCTCCTTACGAGAATTATGTAAAATGCGGAAGTCAATAGTATAATAAAATTGGGCCTAACTCCAATGAATTAATTGCACTCTCATTGAAATTCCTTGTCGCATCTCCGTGTATCCGCGCGTTTGCGCAACGCTTCCCGTACGTGCTCCGTAGTCGAGTAATTCAACGTATACTCACGCTTTTGCTGTGGCTCGTGCTGTGGTGCGTGTGATGCGTGTCGAGCTTCATATTGGCGCAACGATTAAGGGCGTGCAGACGCCGGAAAAGGCTCTGCAGCGAATCGGCCTCGAGGAAAGGGTGGTCCTTGGCTACGCCGGAAACGTCAATCGGAAACTGATAGTCTGAAACACGAAGACGGACGATCGTTAATTTTCGTTTCGCATACTCGATTATCGCGCACGAGATAGGATAAGGTATCGCGCTTACGCGCGCGTATTTGCGTAAACGAAAAAAGTACGTCGTAGCCGATATTTGATAATGTCAAAAACATTCGCCGTATCAGCCATTTGTTTGTTTGTTGCAACGGCACATTCAGGGTCGTTCGATTATCGAACGATGCTAAACGCGCACAGGTATTACGCCGTGAATAGACCAAATCCATGTCCATTTAGTCCGCGGGCATTAATCTCTTCGTGAATCCGAGAAGAGCTTATCACATGTTGATTGTGCCGTTGTCGCGCGGCTCCATTCTGCTTTTTTTTGTTTTTTTGTACAAAACGTTTAAATTCAAATAAATAACTTAAAACGTACGTTTTGTTTTTACGTGATTAGTATCTATTATGATATCCAACTGGATTTTACAATATCTAAAAAATGTTTCTCTATAATTATTAATATATAATAGTATTTTCCCATAAATTTAATAAATTATATAAAATAACACTTTTGTAATATTATACAGAAACATTTCTTTAACTATTTTTCTAATTGTGAGAAAAAATAAAGAAAATTATGTTTAAAAAATTGTAATTATGTAAAAAAATATATAAAATAATATACGAAAACTTTTAAATTCTATGTAGTTACGTTGCTATCCGTTGTTACGCACGAAAACTGTTAAATGTCGTAGTAATATGGCTTCAAAAAATACATGCCATAAATGCTATTATTAATACTGACGTCCGTTGAAGCTGTACAACGATCATTTAACAATTTTTGTTCGCAATAAAAATTGCGAAAGTTATTTCAGATTCTATATAGTTACATAATCCATTTTGCACGTAACAAAAAAGCTGTTACAATAACATTAAATTTTTGTGAATAGAATATCTCGGCGTTATTTTTTCTCATTTTCTACTACACTGGCAGTGGCAGTAAAAAAAAGATTCACTCTTAATGAAAATAAAAATCGCGATTTTCGATGGTGAATTTTGCTATCTCTCCAGAATTTCTTCGTAAATATGTCGCAGTAATCTCTCGTATAAGTTTGGAAGATTTCTGTCACGACTTGCGCAACGCTGGCCTAGATCTTCTGAACCAGATCTCGGCTCTACGATCTTTAACCGGGATTCCGGGATCTTTAACCCAGGATCGATTCGTCGAACCCCAAAGTAGAACGACTCTTCAATAAACACGGCGAGCGTTTCCATGGTATCGAACATTTTTCGGTGAAAAGTATAATATATATATTTGTTATATTAAAAATATTATTCTACCTGATTCATCTGTTCGCATAAAATGCCAAGGAGGGAGGGAGGGTGTTGCCATAATGTTCCATTACGGATATTAAAGTTTATCGCAAACAAGCTTGGTAATTAAAACAAATTCCGTTTACTGTGGGAACTATAAGCGCACGCGCATGTCAGCCACGTTTATTTTCACTTATTAAAGCGTAAAGATGATTAACGACTTCGAGCAGTCCCTGATGTTACTTGATAGCGGATAAATTAACCAGTTATCTGCTCTACGTACCGACGTTGTACACACTTCGCTTCCTCCTTCGGAATGCTTAAACGCGCATCCGTATTTTCCAATCGTTAACATTTCTTCACGCCGTGTACAGCTAGAAGTTTTTGCAATACCTTAGGTACTTCTCGAATACGATAAACGTGTCGTGTAACACCTATAAACCGCCCGTAGCAATTTCCACCTTAGGTTCACATTATCATTCACTGCATACTGATTTGACGCGTGTACCGAATGTAAAACATGCTATTGCAAAAACTCCCTATCGCTAGAAAATTTATTGAGCTTCTCGAAGTAGTATGAAAGTGTGAAATATATGTCGGGACTGCGATATGGCAGGCAGTCTTGCATTCTAATAAAGCCTGTCGACCGACGAGAATATAGGATGATGCTTGTGTCAATGTTATTCAATGAAGAATGATTTGATTCATTGCGCATTGCATATGTGCATATCTTTCGTTTCTTTATATCTTTCGCCATCTACGCGTCAAACGGTATACTTCCTAGCAACGAGATCGTTCGCTAAGGATTTTATGATGCTATCGGTAGATTCACGTTAATGAACGGCGCGCTTCCTGGATGTCCTAATTACAAACTAATCACGTTTTACTGGGAAATTCGCTGATCATGTACACACGGTGCTCGTCTGACGAATCAATTAGCGCGCGAACTTTCACTCGTCGACGCAATGACGTCGACATCAGCAAATACCGATTTGTTTGTCGCTAAAAACATGTTACTATTGACACATATTTAACAACAAGTCTCGCACATACTCGTCCACCTTTGTGGAAGATATTTCGCATTTTTCTTTTTCTCAATTTCTTCTCTTTCTCATTTTTCTCTTTCACATATATCTTCTTTACCAAGGTTAAGAAAAGGATCAGTTTCTTTTTTTTACAATGGCAACCCGTTGTCGTTCGCGAGACACAAAAATTCACTCCGCGAGCGACTTGATAAATTTATCCGGCGGCGCATCGGGCCAAGAATGGCGATGTGATCGATCGGATCACGTCCTTAATTTATCACGCCGATCGTCAGACACGACACCCACATTCGGTCGCGTCGCTGGAATTCCACGAAGGATCGGTCGAGGGGATCCTCCGCGCGGCCGGGGCCGGACACGACCCGCGGTAATATCCTTGCGAGATCGCGTGTGCGCGCGTGTGTGGGCCCCGTGTGTGTGTGTGTGTGTGTGTGTGTGTGTGTGCACGTGAGTCGCGTGATTCCCGTACGTGTTCGATGGGCATCGGTATCGGTATTTATATCGTGCCTTGCGCCGACCGACTCGGGTTCAACTGGGTCAATTAGCTACTATTCATAGTGCGCTTCGATCGCGAGAACTCGTCTGAGTTATGATCAATCGTGCACTTTGTAAGTGGTACCACGCACGTGTATACGTACGTATACGCCTAGGCACACACGCTCGTGCACGCATAAGTTTACACGCACGTGTACGTGTGCAAACTCGCGTTCGCCAGGCCTGCCGACGTATTAGAGCTGTCAGTTTAGAGCTGATAGTTTCGAAGCTGTTGCGATATATATACTCAAGTATATGACTGTAAATTAATAATATCTTTAAGACACAGCTATATAGATATTTACAAATTTTTGATAAGAGACTTTTCAAGGTAGTTTAACAAAATTTTTCTAAAATTTAAGAATACGGTTCATAAATCTTTTTCATTCTCATCATGAATACACGTATCATATAAGAAATAACAAAACAAATTTAAGTAATAATCATATTAATTATTCTAATATTATTTATTATATGATATTATTAATTACTCTCTTATTATTTAACAAATAAGTCTGTTTTCGACCTCTCCCAGGTTTCTTCGTGCATTCCATTCATACAATTCACGAGAATTATGAATGCAAGTCATCTTCTGTATTAAAGATATGTTCTGAACTAAAAATAGTCGCGCAATGACGACGTTGCCGCGGCGAAGAGAATGCATTTGTATGCTATGACAGTTTAGAATAAACTTTGTCGTTTACCAAGCTGCACCATTTCTTCTTCCCACATTTGGCATCTGGGTCGTTGCGGCGGTTACGTCGCGTCGCTCAGAGGCTGCGGCAGTGGACCGAGCTGTACGCGGTCCGTGCACGCACAAATTAAATTCAAGTTTTATAAAGTCGCCGCATGTCTCCTACGCGCACCGCAAAAAGTGAAAGTCCCATGCCGCCTCGTAAATCCCTCTCACGCCTAGTATCCTAATTGCTCGCGCCAGCGTTATGTAATTATCGATAGCACTGCGGTTGTAGTACCGCTGTTAGTATTAGGTAATTGAAGTGAATGTGTTGATATAATACGATAAATATCGAGCGATCGATCGTCCTTAACCCTTAATAAACGTGTCAGTGTAAATGCTTACAGTCACGCAATACGTCTCCTTTTCTCACGTAATATTCTTATTGAAGAAATTTCAGATCAAGTGTGCCGAAGCGCTTCAAGTTTCGCATCGAAATGTTTCAATAAAATGTCATTTTATGATGTTAACAATAATTTTAAAAATAATCTTATGATTTCAACATGTGTCGCGATATTTCTCTTCTATCTAATTATGTTAAAAGAAAAAAATTGTTATGACCAGCCCAGCGCCAACGAACCTATATAGTGGTTTGGATAGTAACCGTTGTTCGGCCAGATGCTTTCGTACACGCGAGGGGGACATCAGCTGTTCGCGTCGCGAATTCTTCGGGGGCGTAAATGTGACTTTGCAGTTAGGACGGCCCGCCGGCTGGCCGGTTCCGTGCCATTCCTCTTCCCGCTTTTGGCATGTGGGTCGCCGCATCGCGCATCGCAATGTCTCCTGTCCGGCTGCATTGCGCCGCGACATGTTTATGAGAGTCTCGACTCTCGAGCAACGGTCAGCTCCACTGACTCACCGTACGAAACCTAACGTCGTTCGAGAATCACGTTTCTAACAAGTAAAATACGCAGGCGTGTACACACAGAATATACACGTATACATCACGCACAACGGCTAAGGCCGACAAATCAAATGGGAGGCGCGGGAGCGCGTTCGCCGGTATTAATTTATCACGATGATTAAACGGCCCCGAGTCTGCCCTGAGAATTAAGGCTGCATTTCGACCCCCTTAGCGAGGTGCTCCGCCCTGGAATCGACGCGATTCTCGAGCGTGCGGTTTAAAACTTTTCTAACAGTGCCTTCTTTTTCGTTTCCGAACACCTAATTAAAGGCATCGCGGATTATCGATGAGCTGCGGCGTCGGATTTTATGGAGGAAAATTTGTCGAGAACTTCGGCAAGCTAATCGTTACTTCTCGCACGGCTAAGTGTGTCGCGAATTTATTGTTAGTAATAATGAAAGAATTGTTAACTTGGAAACATTTTAATCATGACTCGCAGCTGCGTCGTGGTGTGAATAAATCGCGAATAAATGCGCATGTTACATGAAAAATTGGATTTTGTTCGTATCGTGCAGAACAGATCGGAACTATTAATAAAAAATTTGAATAAGTATAACATTATAACACATTCGAATTCGATTCTCAATTATCTTAGCAATTAATTCAAGACATTCTTTTCAGGTATGTAACTAACGATTTTAGAATAATTTCAAACATTAATATTTGAATTACAGAAAAGATCAGCGCCAAATATAGCTATGGCGAGTTATGCGAATATGTATGGGAGTAAACAAAGAATGGGCCAGATAAAAATAATCTGAGGTAGCCGCGCCGTATTATCTGTGCAAACTCAGAAATTCCTGGCGCTATGCGTCAGCGGCAGAAGAATGTCAACCCTTGACACTGCCTCGTGCCCGTCGCTCGTGACACTTGCTTCCGCGAGGGTTGCGAAGACGCCAACGAGACGCGACGATATCTTAAGGTGGGTCCAGACATGTATCGTCTCATAATTACGAAATCGATGATAAATCCGTCGCGACGAACGCGGAGTAAACAATCGGACGCATGCAGACGAGCGCACGAGCGAGCGCTTAAACGCGCGCAATTGCGCCATCGCGGCTCGATCGTACCAAAAAAAATTATTGCGTCTCACGATCGTGATACACGAACGTCACGCGATCATATTCGCGAATACGATTTGTTTACGCCTAATCACCCGCTGGGTGAAACGATATACCGGCCGTGCTATTCTTTTGCGAAATTTGATTTCTCCGCCAGCGCAGCGAATTTCTGACACAATGGCGTAAATATGTTTATCCGTGCACAGCGCAGCGCACGCATTAAACTGCGTATTTAAGTGCGTCAAGTATCTTTTCGCAAACTGCGACGGTATTCGCGAAACTGCGACTGCAAATAAATTCAGCAGTATTTTCAGTTAAATTGTCGAGTAAAAATTCGCTAGAATAATACGGCGTCGAGAATTGTGATTATCAAGTATAACCAAATCTTGTGGGCGTTGGATTGTATTTTGCGTTGCACTTTAATGCGGTAGTTTAATTTCATTTCACTGCGGAGAAGGTTATTAAAATAATTGCGAGTGAGTTATCGAGTGGTACTCTAGCGGAATTGCGAAGCTTCATCGAAAATTCATCAATTATATTGTAACATTATTATGAGGGTCGCATCCATCGTTTGCGGAGATATTAGATTTGTGAATGTCATTATGCGACATTGTGTGTCAAATGCCATTGTAGAACGTCGTACTGTTTATCGTGAAAACATCGCTTTTCCATAAATGTCATTTCATTTCCGCTAGGCATCAAATAACTACCATCACTCAATCAAATTACAAAATAAAAAATTAAAAACTGCACAGTGATGATCAAATACATTTGCATAAAATAAATCAAAATTTTCTTCTATTTATTACTGCTAAAATATCGTAATAAAAAAAATATATAGAAATAAATATATAGAAATATATAGAAATACTATATAAATGTTCAAAAGCATAACTAAAAATTAATAATGATTAATTTTGTCATTGATAATTATTAATTTTTATGTCATATAGTTTTCAGACATTCTATTTAACCGTTAATTTTTACAGAAATTATATTTTTATTAAAATAGATCTGCTCAGATATCTCTCTTTGTTGCATTATTGCTCTAAAAATATCTTATAAATATTTTCTCTCCAATCTTTCGTTTAATTATTTTTAGTTTGAACCCGCACGATAGTTCGTGATTAAGCTGCGGTTTAACCTCAGAATTCCACCTTGCCTCCGATAAAATAACTTTTCCCACGATCACGACGATGTCACATTTAAAACTGGATCCGTGTAGCAGTATCGAAGTGTCCGCCGTGAATTTTGATATGCGTTTACGTAATAGTCGGGGTGCTCGAAACGCGCGGACATTATATCGGCATATGGAAGGATCTCCATCGCAGGATCGTCGATGTCGATACTAAACGAAGGACGAGCGTTTTTATTCGCAACCGGACTATAATTACGCCCACGTACCGCAGCGGTATGACATAAGATTGTCCTTTTAGATACGGGTGACTTCACTCGCGATTATTGCGCCGCGAGCAAACTAATTATCGTGATTTTTGCGCGGCTCGCCGCGGCAAGATGATACGGATCGATGGGCGTTCACTCCTACGTGAAAATACGAGCGCGCGCAGACTATTTTCCGCGATTTTTCCAACGCAGTGCTTTTTTAATCAGACGCGCACAACGTATGCAGTGTGCGACAAATGCAGTGCTGTTCTCATGACTCATTGTCGCATTTTTTCAGTTTTATTCAGTTTATTTTTTTTTTTCAGAATTATTAATATAAAACGAGTTTGATTACTATAATAATTATGGCATATTGGTCCAAAATACCGTACGTTTTAATTCTACAATAAGCATCTTGATCTTGATCATATTTTTATTTAAATATATCCATAGTAACTGATATATAACAGCATACGTGCAAACTTGAAAATTTAAATACGTGCTATTAAAAAAGAAGCAATAATATAGCTTTTCAAATAAAGCTTAAATAGCCATACAAATACACCTGAGAAAAAGTATAAGCAATATACAATTTGCATAAAATCGTAATAATAACGACGAATATACTCGCGTTCGCGCGAAGTGACTAACGGGGATCTAAGAGAACATTTTATCCCGTCAAAAGGTCCCGTTTGCGAAATTCATGGGATTTTACCGTTTAAGCCGGAGTTATTGCAAAATTTTCAATTCCCGGCCGGCGCGGTGCGGCGATCCCGGCTCGGGAATGTTGCGACATTATTTTGCCCGATGGAGCGTGTAGCGCTCGACGCGGGAACAAAATGTCGAGCACACACCGAGAGCCGAGATAAGATAAAGGCTATAAACCGCGCGTTCTCGTAGACGAAATAAATCGCAAAAGGTGTAAATCAGGCGATCGTGAGACTGTTTGTTCGATTAACGCGCGCTCCGGGGCCTCCCCCTGTTTACCTTTCATGTCTCCGTTGGGGCACCGTCGGCACATCCGTGACCGCGCTGAGCGACGAATTCCTCCTCTCCACGGCAACGGCGAAATGTCCCTTCTCGCTGTCACACGAACGTGAGGAATCCGACGCGACTCATGGCTACCAGCCAACTCCTAATCTCTCACCCACACAATCATGGTAGCGCGATCGATCGATCGCGCCGCGGACGTGCGGACTACCAGGCGCCTCTAATTACGCGATCTACGCCCAGATCCGGAGATCGATCTTGATCGTCCCCCGCCACCGAAGACTCTGCTTTCGCACGTCAAAATCCCACGGATGATCGGTGAATCGCACGTAGAGAGCACGCAGTTTTACGGAGAACTGTTGACACGTCGGAGCAATAAAGCGGAATGTTATTGACTCTCGGTGATCATGACAAATTGACAGATTCGCGCGTGTCAATATTTTTGCGCCGCGTCGAACTTTATCGATCGCGACTCGGCTGGTCGTCTTCGGTCAACGACACCCGTCATGCGCGCGATTAGAAACAAGAGCATCAACACCGTACACACTGTATTTATTTCAAGTTTGTATCTCGTCCGAGTTATGTCTAGTTAAGTATCATCAATCAGCTATTCAAAAATGATCCATTCGTACTTGTCGCTCAGCGTTATGAATCATCTTTTCGAAAAATGTCATAAACTCTCGCACGCTTCCACAATTTTTCCACTATCGTCGCGTTCCCACGACATTCAAAGTCCTTTTCAATCACCGTTCATAAAGTGCTATCGATGATGCTACTGCACTTGCGGGCATCGATCGGGCCACTAGTCTTCCGCCTCGACGTGGCACCGGGATGTTTTATTTCGCAAAGTCTTGTCCCGTTCGCACCCTGGGTCACGAATAAAAGCGCGTGCGATTTGGCGCGCGTGAAACGCACGCAACTCGGAGTGCCATGCGATTCGGAGCAACGAGCGATGAATGACGAGCGATTCGTGCACGAGCAATCGTAATTCGGAGCGAACGTAGTGACTCTTTAGCCGGTCGGCTCTGAACTAGCGGTCGTCGGCGCGTAGCAGCGATATAGAAGAGAGGCTCGGCACACGAAGAACAACTCTACCAAGCGTGCGGCTGAGAGAGGGAAGAGGTCGGTGGAGAAGCAGAGGAAGAGGTGGCGAAAGAGAGAGAAAGAGAGAAAGATGGAGAGAGAGAGAGAGAGAAAGAGAGAAGAAGTCGTACCCGAGGGGCAGCTGGTCCCAGAAGAGGGGAAGAGTCGAACGTACGAATGCACGAAGAAGAGCGTGTGCACGGTGAGAGGCACGAGTGTCCGTACGAGAAGGGGAACGAGAGGAACGGTAACGGGGAGAGATGCAACCGATGCATTTCACGGGTGCATGCCCTGCACTCGACTTCGCTACGCGCGGCCGGGTAGTACGAGAATAAGACGGATACCCCCGGATGCATGATGCAGTGACCGATGTCGCGTTGTCGCGGCATTGCATCAGATGATGCTTTATTGTCGCTTCCATTATATACTTTGTAAATTCATTTCAATACGTTTATGCAGTATATCTTCGTTAAAATTTAACATTTCCTTCACTATAAAATTTGTAATATTACATAGAAGAGCTTTACAACACTGTTAAATTCGAAGTGTCAAATTATACTCAATTTGAATAGTTTTTAGCCATTCTTATAGATCGTCACTGCTACTCAATATGTCATTAATTTAACTAAACCAATGGAGTTAAAATAATACTATTTTGTACCTTGAGTTTAATAACATGTTATTTTTAACTACCATGTGCGTCAAAATTTAATAAAATAATAAATTTTGACGCACATGGTAGTTAAAAATAACATGTTATTTAACTTAAGGTATTGATTTAAATTTCAACCTTTAATATTTAACAGTTTAATATTTGACAGTATAAAAACAACAGTGGCTGTTTGGGGTAGACAAAAAAATACCAAACGAAGAATTTTGCTGACTCGAGAGAAAATTTAAAAAATATTTTTGAACACATTAAAAATATCCTAGTTATAATTTGTTAATAAAAAATATATGCATCAAACCCGAATAAATCTGAAAAATAATGGACAATAGAATTATTTAAAAAATGCTTGTTATTTTTATCTTCATATTAAATAAAAATCTCTCGTAATACGTAACTAAGCTAATAAATTGTAATCTTTGAAAGAGAAGCGAGTGACGTATAAATAACGCAATATCTCCGAATACAAAGCAAATGCGGGAAAATCCCCTAACGTCGAAAGCTAAAAGGGGTGACAAGCCTGAATGCGCGTGGCTTACGATCGCCCGAAATACACGTCTAATTTTCGCGCCGCAACACAGCATCTTTCAGCGTTGCTAACGCCCGCAGAAAACAAATGCGAAGAAAAGGTTCCTGTACCGAGAAAGATCTGAGACGATCGTTGTGTTTCTCTAAAGCGCGTTTACTGGGTCACGCGAGATTCCGAAAAAGATTTCTCCAGACCGTCGCTATCCGCGAGATTTGACGTCTCTCGTAACGGATCTTCGAAGACGTGCGTCAACAGTATAAATTATATTTGATATAGCTTCGCAATTCTGCGTATTACGAACCCTGGTGTAGCGTGCGGAAAAAAAAACTGGTGCCAAGAGCCATTTCAACAAAATGACGAACAGCCGCCGCGCAACACTCTAAACATCCATCTTGCGGGATGAATTAAATCGCTTTTCCTCGCGTTTATTGCGCGGGGGATAATTTAACTTTCTTCCCAGCGTATATTATAAACAGTGCTTATTTGAATAATCGCTAGCGATGCCATTGTCCATTGTCACGAGTAAACCCGGGCGACCTTAATGCGCGTGAAGGCATGCGTCAGCGTCGCGCGTAAATTCGCTAACATCCACGAGTGAAACGAGGCGACGCCGAACGGCTTAACTCGCGACGATACAGGTAAGATGCATGTATAGCTTCCCCGATGTATTTCGCGTGCTCGTTACGTGGAAACTCATTGCTAATTCAATCGGTGTCCGAGGAAGCGGACGATCGCGACGGTGCTGAAGCGTCGCCGATCGTGTCCGCGCGAATTTCTCGCTCCATCGGGCCCGGGAGCGATCGGGAGCCGGGCCGCGAAGACAGATACCGACCGCGTGGAAAGTGCAACACACATTCGCGCATCCCTTCTCATCTACCGAGGGATCCGAGACTATTTGCGGCCCACCAACGACGACGGAGGCGCCTTTCGTGGAAGGCGACGTGGTCGGCGTTTTCTTGCCCGTAGAAACTGTGTCTTCGTGTCATCTGTCCGCTTCTACGTTTCCACTTCTCGCGAGCATTCGGAGTTTACGTTTCGTTTTCTTGGTGCGCGGAGATATACGCGGGAATGAGCCTGGCGGAAGACGCCAGCGAGACAGAGGGAAAGAGAGAGATCTCGGAAGCGCGGTTTAGCGAGAATTTCCATTCTATTACTGGAGAACGCCGGGAAAATGGATGCGCCGGCGACGTGTATTATTTCGCGTGTCGCGATAGTTTTAGTCGGGATTATTTATACGGGCTATGCCTGGCGTAATCAGAACTCGGCGAGTGCGTATATCCTTTTAAGTTCCTGAACGATCTGGAGTTCGATTTCCATACTTTACAAATTCAAACTTATATGAACGCGTCGGAGATATTCTCGAACAAACCTTTTTCTTTTACGTATAAAAATACACAAAGCTTCAAAATCCACTACGTTATGTATTGAAAAATGTATATTACGTATTAAAGAAGCAAGAAATCAAGATTTACTTCACATGATTTTTTTTGTTCTACAACGTTTTTGTCGTGTCATAATTTTCAAACGTTCAATTGAGTAAAACTAGAGTTTCTTCAATACGAGTTCTCACAGTCTCTCTTATCGCGACGCGTATCCGCGCATCAGATACGTGCATCGGCGTTTTGCGTCAGCGGCGGAATCAATTCCGTCCGCGTACGCGACCGAGGTTAATCGCCCCGCGTATTTTGTCAGCCGCGCGCGCTCAAAGACGCTGCGGCGCGGCGCTCCTGTCACGCGGAAAATCTATCCCCGCGAATCTCCCGGCCCACCTACGAAGATCCGAGTAACAAAGACGGAAATTCGTGGAAGCGCTGGCTACTGTGCGCGCACGCACTTAAGCCTACCAGTCCTTTGTGACCCCCTCTCTTTTACCCGCCCCGGCTATATTCATCGATTCCATTAAAACAGTGATTTCGCCTCTCATCGTCATCGCGAATCTTTGTGCTCGGCGTAAGAGAGAGGAGGCGACGCACGCGGGTTTATCCAGGTGCCACGCGGTACAGCGCGCTGGCCACACTCTCCAAAGTTGGCTCGCCCCCAACAGATGTGTCAAAGACCCCTTTGCTTTCGGCGGGATCTATGCAGGCAACCCCGCGGGACTATTCCTGGCGCGCCGCCAAAACCTTAGATGGCCGATTCGCGGGATTCGCAGATCCATTAGGACACGGACGTCGATCTAAGGATCCGGTGTTCACGCGTCTCTGTTCAAAATTCTTAGACTAGAGCTAATGTACGAAAAAGAAACACACCTCGCTCATAGATCGCGTCTTAGTACACAAATTTATTCTACGCGATTCCTCCGAATAAAGCTGCTCTATCGCATCGGAGTTAATTACATTTGTCTCGCGGGCATTATTACGTTTGATTCGTTTATCGATGCAAGTTATACAAGCATATATGTAACATGCATTTAACATGAGATATCACATTATATATACATATTTGATAACTCTATCTGTCTTATGTTTGTTCACTTAACAGCCTTGCGAAACCGACGGAAATTACTTTAAATATTGTGTACGATACACGACTTTATATCATACATTCTGTAAATGTGCTTATCAATCGAATCAATTAAGAGATCTGGAATCGCCATCGGAATTTATTTCGGGAAATGTCTGAGTAGGAAATGACATTATCAAAGACGGTGATCTAAGCAGACGCACTTACGTAATTACGTTATCGGACGCCAGACGGGCTGACAGCCGTCCGTCGAGCGCGAAATCGGCTTCCCTGTCTCGAGAATACACGATGGCACGCCTCAAATAGCCGTCGGGGCGCACATCTTTGGCCCGCGGCTTCCCGAAAATACACGCGGGTAAATTATATCCTTCCCGGTAGAATCGGGCAGTTACCAACGCGTCGGAGCTATCGCGTCTTCCACGACGCTTGCCTTCGTCGTACGTCGCGGACTCGAGAGCGCCGCGGTTGCGGGGCACCGAGGGGAGACCCCGCCGCGAGACGCGATCGGAGCTTCGGTACGCAGCGACGGTGGTATCCCGCGAATTCCAGGCGCGGAAATACCTGCTCCGAAGCGATTTCCTAGCTTCGGCCATCTACGGATTTGGCAGCACTCCAGGCTATTGCTCCCTGAAAAACGGAGGGAGGGGACTAGCTTTACGGAGAACCTCGCCGAACGTTCCATCGCGCCTGTGTCAGCTAGAATTAGTGTGCGTCCGTAAGACGAGTCGAGACGAGTCAGATGAGTCAGGCGAAATCTTTAATCAGGATGAGTTATTTCTCGGGTTAACCCCCTCCCCCCCCCCTCTGCTTGAACCTCGCCGACGAAATTGCAACGGCGCTCGCGCTGGTAATCCAGTCGCCAGTCTAATTGCTAAAATTGCACAGTCTCTCACAGATGACAGCGAATTATTCAGTTTTATTTCTGGGGTCAATAATCCGCATTCATATCCGGCATTTAGCCGGAATGTGACTGCCTACGATTCCGAGTATTATTTCCTATATGAAGATCGCGTACAACGCTATCTCGGATTAAACTAAATGCGGGCCAACGTCCGCGGAATTGAATTCAAACGCGAGCGAAATTATATAGCATGAGCGCGCGAGCGGTAATTCGCGCGAATGCGCGCATGATTTGTAAACGTTCTACAATTGTATGGAATCATTAATAACGTATCTTTCCAGAAATGTAATTAGAAAAATTGAAGTGTCTCTCGGTATTTATGAACAGGCAAACAAGTGTACAAGCAGAAAGTCTCTCTCTGTTGTGCATTTTAGAATTAATGACAGAAGCGGCAACGCGACACGGCGAGAAACACCAGATAATCCTGCCCACACTGTTAATACTCTTTTGTCCGCGAGGGGTCTTCGCACGGGCGAAGGTTTCCCGAGGGGTGGTTTACATTAATCCGGTTTGCGGAGTAATTCGTTACGACGAATATAGAGGTGTGGCTGGTCGCGCGCGCCACGGCGTCTCCCGAGTCTCGTATAGAGCCGTCCTTCTCAGTATATTTAAGCGCCGCGAGTTTTTTCATTTTTCAACCGGCGCTCAATGTCACCGCTCGAAATAACCCTTCGTTGCACGTACTTGGTAAACGTGTAACATGCATGCGTCGCGTTTACGTGAGTGAAAGTAGCCTGCTCTATGCGCATTTAACTTCCATCAAGTCTACACGACAGTACATATTTGAAATAATATCAATATCTAATTATTGTAACAATATATGTAATAATATTGTATAATTACATGTTATACTATCTTGTACAAGTAATTTTATTAGATTAGTTTTATGTTACAACTTTGTATTATAAACTCCGTATAAGAAAGTTGTGTAATTGGATGTTCGAAATCGGAGAGCTAATAAAATTAATTCGCTCGCTATAATAATAAGTAAACTCGGTTATCACGTGCGACGTCTCCCTTCGCGTCGAGGAGGATTAAACGATATCGAAATATTTGGATAGAAGAATACCGTAGGAGATCCTGCCTCCCAATCGTGACGTCAGACAAGTCTCGAGTCGAGGCCAAGTATTTTCAAGACCAGAGAGTTCGTTTCCACAAGTAGCCTGTAAGACTCACCGTGTCTAGAGGTGTCACGTGACTCTCGAGAGTTTCAAGGGTGCGTTACTCACTTGCGGTCTCGCAAAGAACTGGTGCACCGACCGTCCGAGCACGTTCGCCTTTTTCTCCCGATATCAAAACGACAACGATAATGCGGGATTACTTAGAAGGACCATTCGTCACATAAGGGACTCGATTCTCGCTGACATCAGTTTGATGGATCATTATATCAGAAGGCGGAGACGAAGAAGTACAAAATAAAATAAACCAGTGAGCGTCGTTCATCAAAGAAACACTGAGAGGAAATTATTTCATTTCCTCTGAGTTTACATCTGAGCTTTTATCTATACTTATTTATCTCTATATAAAAATATCGGAGATAACATAGTCCACAAGTTTTATATAAAACAAACTTATAACACATATCCAAGTAATGAATTTCAAACTCATAGATTAAAAAAGTTTCGAATATGTAATAAATTATACCTCTCTATAATTAAGCTCTATAATTAAGTTTATACTTATCTCTCTTATTTTTATTGCGATCTATGCCTTAAAGTTCTGAAATAATAATTATTAGAGGAAAAGTCGATATAGGAAACAGTATGTGAATACCAGAGGATGTTCGAAATAAATTTGATATTATAAATTTTGTTTCAATTTTTTAGAAGGGTTTGTACCAAGATGGTGAAGTTCAATAAATAGGCATTTATATAACTTTTTATAACATGTCAATTTCACAATTTGATAAGTTATCATAGAATTTAATTCTTTCGGACGGTATCGTGCAGTTCGTGAGGCAAATGCTTTTCGTATCGCAACTAAGGCTTTAATAATTTGTTGTTGAATATTCGCGGGCTCTCCGCTTCGTCTCTCGTCTACGAGCGAACGTCGCGACAAGTAGAATTAGCGTTCGTGAGAGACGGCGCGTCTGTAGAGCGCGAATACCGCGAAATGCAGTCGCATAAATTAGCGAGAGCGCGTGCGTCGGACGAAAAAGGGATTGGCTGGCACTTAAGTGCCAGCAAAGTATCCCGCTTGGTCGCGTATAAATCGCCGCCCTCGCCCACCGGGGCGAATTTACATTTTCGCCGGCCGTCGAATAATTTATCCCGGGCGAGATTACTTTGTCGCCGGCGCGAGAGCGGCGCGTGCGAGCAAAAAGGAAAACGCGGGGGGGCAGCGTGCTGAACGGGGTGGAGAGGAGGGGGACAGGTTGGGGGCAACCTGAGGAAATTATTCGCGAACGATCAAGCCCGTTCACGGGGACGGCTTAATCGGCGATGCCCCGCACGTACCGTGGGAAGCGGCGATTAAACTGTACACAACGGCGAATTTCGCTGGCGCTTCGCCGACCATCAGCTTCGCCGGCCGAACATCAGGGAATTTATGGAGCTTGAATAAAAGGAAAATAAGACCCCCGCCCTTGATGGCGCACGGTAGAATTCGCGCTGCGATATCAGTACTTCATGTTACATTGACCTTCGTGTCATCGTTCGCGATGGCCCCCATCTTTTCTCCTATATTAACTCGTTGACCTTTCCGTAGGAAGTTTCACGCTACCGCAAAAATGGGAAAAGTTTTTCGCCACGACGCGCCAGCATTTTCGCCGAAGTCGGCAAGTTTCATCGTCGACTTTTTCGCGTGTCATCGCGTGCAAGAAGTTCACGATTTAAAATAATTGCGCGGGCGATGACGGGACCATTATACGGCTGTCGAGCGTTTCTGATGCGCGACGCGCATAAATCTGTCCCGAGTTTCGCATCCCCCTCGAGACGAGACTCGCGACTCCTGATTTATACGGGCGGCGCGGCGGCCGACGACGCCGCGCCGCGAGTTCGGGGGCTTTGATGTTTGTCGAAGGAACGGCCATAAAATAACGCGCCATTTCGCGGAATCGACGGCGTAACCCAGTTGCGTCCGAATTAAATCTACCAGGCGTCGCAGTTACGTTACGACGGTTATATTTCCGGGTGTGTTCGACGGTGAGGAAGAAGTCGCGGAACATTTATATGTATATCTGCCTGTACTGTCGGAGATGCCGAAGAAACGAGGAGCAGATGCTCCGCGCGAGCGATTACCGAAATAGATTCGGGCGATATTCGCGTTTGATTTGAGAGAGAAAGAGAGGAGCCCTCGCCCCTCGGCGCTCTTCTCTCGACGTCAGGGATCCGCTCGGGTTGCATAATTCTCGCTTGTACGCTTTGAAGCGCCTGCGGCAGATTGATCGGATGAAATCTAACATAGAACTTGGTTGCCGAGCATCCAAGACTGATGTTGAAGACTCGGTAATCTAAACTCGAGCTTGGTTCCTAAAATTTAGGAACGATCTTCATCACGGCGAGATTCTGCGACAGTAAAAGCGCCTCGGAGAAGCATTAATTCCGGAGAACATTATTCAGTCTGATCGTTATTTCGACGCAATTATGAGAATTCAAGCGCGACACGCCTAAACAAAACGTGGAAATTTCCTCAATTTTATCATCCTACTAATAATAGTCGCAATAATATCGTCTGATTGTTTATGGAAACTTAAACAATCGCGGAGAAACATGCGTCTGCGAATGAACATTCAGAAACATAAAACCTCACGAATTGATTCCCCAAAAACGATTCGCGAAATCGTTGAAAGTGCGTAACAATCATTTTACTATTGATCGAAGTAACGATGCTCGGTCCATATTGCGCTCGGCGCAACGCACATACGTCAGACGGCCTAACGCGTTGCAGTCGCGATAACCCTGTACTTCAGTCATCGGGAACGGCCGGCCACGGTACACGCTGCTAAATCACGGTCGAATTTATTTACGTCGAGAAATAACGGGCGCGCCCGTATCGGTTGCAGAGGAGAGGCCTCTTCACGGCCGACAATCCACGATTCGTTCTCGTAATCGCTCCGCTCATTGAGGGGTCTCCCTTCCCACCCCCTTCACCCCGCGCACCGCGGGTGCTTTTCAGTCCGGCAGCGATTCTTTATGCCTCACGTAATCAGATAGACGTAACGACATCGTTTGTCATTACGAACCAGTTGTAACGACTGCCGAGCGATTGGTACATCGTCCCTCGCCTGCACATCCATATCTCGCCGCGCGGCTACGAATGCGGCGGCTATGATGGACGTTCCTATTGCCGGCGCGACGGATTATTAACTGCCCCCTTGCCTTATTAAATTAACCCTTGCTTTATTTATCGAGGACTAGACCGCGGTACGTTACAGGACAGTAATTAATAGGCGATAATAGCGGTGCGGTACATATTGCTACAACATCGTGTGCCTGCGGTCTGCCCTTCTGCTTTTCTCTAATAAATTTTTCTGAGTCAATTACGTAACAGATGGCCGATTAGAATTAACATAATGCGTCAGTCAGTAACCACAAGAATAACTTCGACAAGGTCGTTTTGCCGTCGTGGAAATCTGGTTGAGTCATTGAAGGATCGTAGGTCTGCTATTGAGCGCCTTATCCCGTACTCGTCATCGGCAGAAGACGCACGCACCGACAAATTCGATCCGCGCATTCCAGTGTTACATAACAAAATAACACTGATGTCATAACGCGCGCGCAGCCGACGCGGACCGCTTATCGAGATATCGTATCACCAGCAAACAGCCGTATGACTAATTGGCCGTGGACGATGCACGCTGCGTGCCACACAGCGGCGGACCTGTCGGATGTCTTGTATTGGCATCGTCTACGTTGAACGTCCGTGAACGATAAAAAATCGGCGGTACGCTCGCGATTAGACGTGCGACGAGGGCGAGACGCGTCCAAACAGGCAGATAGCGATTTATCGAGACTGGAGACAGGGGTGTGATCGATCGTCTCATGGTTCACCCGAGTCACGTAGACACTCGGCTGAAACGAGCGATGGTTTTCACATGAAACCGAGATACGAGAGCTCGTTTGTAATCTTTTCATTGAAAACTGTTAAAGGTTTGCAGAAAAAAACAATCGATTACGGCGAGACCTGAGATATGACGAGATACATGATATATCGCTTATCTTATCGCTTTAACGTGAAGTTCACCTTGCTATTGAAGAAGCTTGAGAATTTTTTGATAAATCTTGGCGGACATATAAGCCCAAGTCTACTTGTCGTAGTTTCAGATAAAATAGCATTTTCATCCTTTTATTATTTTTGGCATCAAACGTAATATTATAATTTTGCGCGCCTTATATAAAATGATATAATTGAGAAAAACTTTCGAATAATTCCAAAATTTTCCGTTCAATTGATTATTTTTCAAAGTCATTGAAAAAGTTATCAGTCATTCTTCATCAGTCAAACTTTAAAGGAGATATATCTTCTGACCGAAAAAGCAACGTGTAATTTTAAACTTTCGACATAAATCTAAATTAAACGGATGAACATTTTGGAGTACTTCCTATACGCGTCGATACAATTTATTTCTATTACGAAAATCAAGAGTCGGGGTGAATTATGTGTATGCACACATTGTTAAGAATTATAAATCGTCCCTTCACATTCCGGCGAGTAATAAACGTTGCAGAGAAGGCGCTGCATTATTTTTATCTTCGTAGTCAGCGGCTCTACTCCTCGTTAAAAATACTTTTTCGTCGAGAATTTCTCTACCGTCGTTCGTTGAATATTTCCGAAAATATCGTATCGTGGATGCGACCTCCGTGGTAACTGTAACAGGAAGGGTATGAAAGCGGAAGAGGAGAAACTGGGCGTGAAAAGGTCATTACGAAGCTGTTGTTACGGACGTAACTAGGCGCCCTAGTTCCTTAGATCTGCTCGCGATTTTGCACTAAAGACATATACGCGGAAACTGGGTGAAGGTTTCACCGCGTCGCATCGGATTCTCTCGCGATATATTTCCGCTTGCGCGATTATTACAGCGTGAGAGTCCGATTGCGCTTTATTTCCGGCAAAAGTAGTCCTTCGTCACCTGTAACAGCTGAGTCGGACAACCTGTCACCAATGATGGTTGTGATTCATCGAAACGTACAATCGTGATTAATCTAAATAACTTGGCCTTATTAACATTAGCGCAGTCAATGTAAAATGAATTTTATTCCACATAGAAAAGTTATAAATAATAAAAATAAAAATTTTTGGAGTTAATTTCTCTAATATTCTAATTTATATATAAATAGAAAATATTATTTACATCATATTTCTATCTCATATCTATATAAATAATCTAAATATACTGATAAACACATAAATATACAATATATTATAATGACATTAAGATTATCGCATAAAGCCTGCTCAAATATATTAAGAATATGTTATTTATAACCTTTTTTTATTTATGTATCTTTCTAAATATTACAATTAATAAATTATTCATCATTAAAATATTTTTATCAAAACTTTCAACTTAACTATTTTGAATGTACGTAAAATGATTCTATTCGTGTTCGAAGCTACCACTACCTGTCGCTCCAGTTTCTATCGACATTCCCACGGTTGGCTAGAATCTTGTAAAGAGCCACTTCACAAAATTATATTACCTAACTTAACTCAAGTGACATGTATTTCAAAAAAAGATGTGAAATCTTTAAATTAAATTGCGCCAATTGTAAAGAGAATATGTATATTGCTTTGAAAGATAATTGTTATGCAACTACTTTAAAGAAATAAAACCCAAGTGGTATCTTCGTATTCCTATTCAAGGGTCTTCCTATTCTAAACCCAAGTGATAATAGCTTCTTAATTCTCTTTAACAATTTTTTAATATTACAAAGAATCATTTTAATTACAAAGAATTAAAGAAGTAACAGTACAAAATAAAAATATTTAATTAAAACAAAATAAATAAATTTTTCTTGTAAAAAAACTTGGCGCTGCTTTTTTACTCCTGTCGCATTCTTCCCTAAATTATGTTTATTGTTTTTTATTCAATCAAAAATCTTAGTACTAATGTTTAAATTTTAATGTTTAAATTTCAAAGTCTAGCAGCGCCAAGTTTTTTTACAAGAAAAATTTATTTATTTTGTTTTAATTAAATATTTTTATTTTGTACTGTTACTTCTTTAATTCTTTGTAATTAAAATGATTCTTTGTAATATTAAAAATTGTTAAAGAGAATTAAGAAGCTATTATCACTTGGGTTTAGAATAGGAAGACCCTTGAATAGGAATACGAAGATACCACTTGGGTTTTATTTCTTTAAAGTAGTTGCATAACAATTATCTTTCAAAGCAATATACATATTCTCTTTACAATTGGCGCAATTTAATTTAAAGATTTCACATCTTTTTTTGAAATACATGTCACTTGAGTTAAGTTAGGTAATATAATTTGTGAAGAAGATATAAAGCTACCACTTAGGTTAGATACATGTCACTTGAGTTAAGTTAGGTAATATAATTTTGTGAAGAAGAAATTAAAGATTTTACATCTTTTTTTTTTGAAATACATGTCACTTGAGTTAAGTTAGATAATATAATTTGTGAAAAGATATAAAGCTACCACTTAGGTTAAATTTTGAATTTACAAAATACATTGCGTGTACTTGGCACTTTTTTTTTACCTTTTTTGAAAAGGTAATTTTGTACTGATATCACCTATTTTGTAGTGTTAAGCAAGGATCTGCAAAACATTTTATTTTTTATTTTTTAATTATTCACAAAATTAGCAATACCAACAAATACATAAAAATTAATAATATTTAAGTAAAAGTAAATTATACATTTCTCACAAAAATTGAAGGAACACTAAATTTATCTTTAAAAATGAATAAAATTTAAATTTCAAGCTTAAAACCTCTACTTCCGAAAGATTACTATTATTCGTCCAATTTTATTATGTCTAGACATAATTTTAATTCAGCGAATTTTTATTATGTCATGACATAATTTTAATTCTGCCGCTAGGGAATTTTAAGTCGATTCTTATAAATCAAGCTTGAATTTGATGTCTAAGTGTCCCAGGTTGCCGATAACGAGGTCCACATAGTGCGCTCCATAGTTTTCGGTGTTCAGGTGTATTAATACCTTGAATTCGATGTCCACGTGTTCCAGGTTGCCGATGACGGGTTCCAGATAGTGCGCTCCATAGTTTTCGGTGTCCAGGTGTAATAATACGTTGAATTCGATGTCTAGGTGTCTCACGTTGCCGATGACGAGGTCCACATAGTGCGCTCCGTAGTTTTCGGTGTCTACGTGTATTAATACCTCGAATTCGATATCTACGTGTCCTACATTCAGATTTAAAGTTATTAATACACCTAGACACCAAAAACTACAAAGCACACTATGTGAACCTCGTCATCGGCAACCTGGGACACGTAGACATCGAATTCGAGGTATTATTACACCTAGACACCGAAAACTACGGAGCGCGCTATCTGGACCTCGTCATCAGCAACCTGGGACACCTAGACATCAATTTCAAGGTATTAATACACGTAGACACCGAAAACTACGGAGCGCACTATGTGGACCTCGTCATCGGCAACCTGGGACACCTAGACATCGAATTCAACGTATTATTACACCTGGACACCGAAAACTACGAAGCGCACTATGTGGACCTCGTCAGCGGCAACCTGGAACACCTAGACATTGAATTCAACGTACGATTACACCTGGACACCGAAAACTATGAAGCGCACTATCTGGATCCCGTCATCGGCAACCTGGGACACGTGGATATCGAATTCAAGGTATTAATACACGTAGACACCGAAAACTACGGAGCGCACTATGTGGACCTCGTCATCGGCAACCTGGGACACCTAGACATCGAATTCAACGTACGATTACACCTGGACACAGAAAACAATGAAGCGCACTATCTGGATCCTGTCATCGGCAACCTGGGACACGTGGACATCAAATTCAAAGTATTAATACACGTAGACACCGAAAACTACGGAGCGCACTATGTGGACCTCGTCATCGGCAACCTGGGACACGTAGACATCGAATTCAACGTATTATTACACCTGGACACCGAAAACTATGAAGCGCACTATCTGGACCTCGTCATCGGCAACCTGGGATACCTAGACGTCGAATTCAAGCTTGATTCATAAGAATCGACTTAAAAATTCCCTAGCGGCACTTTCTGCCAAGCGTAGAGAACCTTCTTTTCCGGCAGCGGTGGTAATACGATGTAAGGATACGAAATCTCTCCAGATAAACATGAAGCAATTGACTCAATATGTATTATATACCTAATACCTAATTTACCTAAATAGAAATCTTCCTCCTGACCGATAAGTCTATCGACCTTATTTAATTTGCCTACTAGATCGATCGAAATACGCGCGCGATATCGAAACTGGCGATACCTGCGCCGCCAGCGTCGAAAAAGTGAAAGTGACATTTTCTGATATATATATGTTATATTGATTGAGAGACGACGACGTATCTCCGTATCTTAAAAATAAATTTTCACATTTGGACTTTGCGTCGCAATATCTCCGCTCGTAGGGCACGTAGCGGAAAATATTATAGGAGATACCCCCCCAAAGTCGACCCCAAGCTATCGATCAAGCCTACTTAGAACTTGATCCGTTCACTCGTTATCGAGATCTCAACATCTTGGGTACTCGCAACCCGTCGCGTCGCGTAAAAGAGTCACGGTCGGTCTCGCTCCGCGTGTACTTGGCACGAGACACTACCGTGTCTCTTGATCATTTTTACGGAGCGATATATTTCCAGTGCCGATGTCACGTTCTCCAAGGTCTTATGAAAACCATTTGTGCGACCTTCCAAGCGGGCTTGCACCCCGAGGAGAATCCGAGGAGCCGAGCCCAGCTGAGAGCCGGGCCGAAGATCAGCCGCGCATAGCAATCAGCCTTCGCGGTGTTTCGCAGATATATAAATGCTCCTCTCTTAGCGCTAGCTCGAGGAGAGTTAATATTTCATGCTATCCTTAATTGGTAACGTGAACACGGGACGCGCCGAAAAAAATTCCTCGGCTAAGTGAATTACTATAAAACGAGACGCTGAGCAAAACTATTTATGGCTCGCGTCCTTCGAA